>NC_071982.1:2215024-2260940 GCF_026283585.1 Hylaeus volcanicus
AAACGTTTTTATGTTTACAGTTTATTCATAGGACGTTTGGTTTCAGAGATAAAAATTGAAAACTTAGGAGACCTTTTGCCTGAAATTCAATTTTTACAACAAACTTCTAACTTTTCAATTTCTATTTTCGAAACTAAGCGTCGTATGAATAAACTGCAAATATAAAAATGGTTCGTTTCATCGTCTCCTATAAGATGATAGTTTTTTTAAATTGATTTAATGAATTGAAACATTTCTGTGGGCCCATTTCTATTGGCCCCCATATAAGTTATGAAAAAGTGACAAGAAATTATGCTCTTTTGTTTAAACGCCTCTCAAAATACAATTTGCAATTTTTTAGAGGGGAGGTTAGGTTTATATAGAAGAAAGACACGCTCCTAAAGTAAATTTGAAACTCTATTGGTTTCAGAGGGAAACCGTGGCCTTCGGAATGTACCCAAACAGTTACGTCTGATGATCTCCAAAGGGTGGCAACTGATATCTTCCATATTTTCTGAGGAAGCACTCCAAAAAACTTGCAATATTTATTTGAATATAAGTATAAAGTGTTCTCAAAGTTTCGATGAATTATATGCAGTCAGTGTAATAATAAATATTCATACAGGTACCATTACATTTTGACTTGACTGCTGTACAAATACTTATTACACCGACTGTATATTCTTTCCATGCTTAAAATATTCATACGTATCACTAAAAAGATACAGTCTGTAATAAATGCAATAACCCGGTTCGTAAGCTATAAGACTTTATTGTAACTCGTCGCCTCGTGGCGTCCATACATCGACCGCCTATCGATCGGTGCCGATCGTCTTTTGTTCATTCTCTCACTCTGTTCACTCGTCTCACTCATATACACTATACAGTCCTAAACTCATTTCCACCCTTAAATGTTAACGGTCGCCAAAATTCGAACCAAAAGTATTGCTCCCGTATGAACGACCTCCTTCGCTAGCGATTTTAGCACGGTATTCCATATGGATCTCTTAGGTCGTCGAGGATCAAGCATTCCTTCCAGGACCCCCGTGGAGTCCTGCGGGCGCAGGTGGCGTGGCACGTTCTAAGCTGGAGCCGAGCGGACAGCCCGAGTAGAAGGGAGCCAGCAGCCACGGTAATTACGGGCCAATATGCAATCGGGCCTCAGTATGCACGGTGCTTAAAACCGCGCGCGATCACGAGATAGGCGTATCATGGATACCAGTTTCGCGTACGAACCACCGCCTCCTTCTCGAGCCTCCTCCTTCGGCGCTGGGAATGATTAATACGCTCTCGGGTGCTCGTAACACCTGATCTGTCCCGGGTTGAAATTACGCTGCACCCCGATGCACCGGGAGCTTCGCCGCGGTATGCGCACGTTCGAATGGGACACCCGGAAGATCCTACCAGAGACCGACCTCCGATCGTTGAACCCTGAAAGGTCGATCGGCTTGGGAGCTTTCAAAGCGACGACGCCGCGGCGTGTCCGCGCACACAGCCTTAGAGAGGCCGTGATAATGGGCTCAGGTATCGTTCGCGACGATAAAAAGATGACACTGTACAATTTATGGTCTTGTCATCTTTGTGTAATAAATTTGTCAGATTTGTGGGGTACAAGTTACTTGTGCGATAAATCACAAGGAATTTTCATGTGTTTTTCTTTTGATTATATTATTTTAAATTAAGTTACGTTTAGATTTACGTGGGGATTAATTAAAATAATTATTTATATATTATTGTCTGTTCTTTTCTACTGAAGTCGATTATTGGGTCGTAGTCGTCGAAGTTTTCATTTATTCGATGCAATTTTAGGTTATGTTGTAGTAGGTTGGGTCAGGAGTAAAATCCTCACACTCGATCTAATTTCTAGTAGGACGGGACGACACGCGAAACACCGCTGTCGCTTGCAGCGCCACTAGTCACTAGTCAGCCGATGAAACTCGCCGAGTGTGTCGTCTGCTCGAAAATATATCACAGGATATATTTCGTACAAGAATGTACAGCGATATACATATTTACATACATATATTTTAAGCGCACAAAACTACTTACCAAATAATCGTAAACACTATCTACTTTTAATTGTGGATTTTACTTACTCTTTTATCGATGATGTTACATGCTCCTCTTCTTGTTGTAATAGGTAAAAAATATGTCGCACTGCTAAAACAACTATGATGCTTTTTAATGCGTGCACACACGTATTACAAGGCGACGTTACTGTCTCTTGTGCATTATTTCTTGCAGTATCTGGTGAAACTTTTTTCTTCACTCGTAATAACCTGCATTCAGCTATTCCTCACTGTAACCTATATCTCTCAAACGAATCTGTCAAACGATACTAACCTATGTCTGTCAAACGATACACAAGTATTTCTTATGGCGGCCGACGAGCCTTGCCGAGTGATTCCGAGAGTCGACGAATCCACGCCTTGGCTCCTATTGGTTAAGTGTTGACGAAAAATCGACTGAAAAAGTATTAGACTACATCGTTTTTGGATGAATCGTGACATATTACGATATCGCTGTTGTACGTGGACCGATTTTATTGATTTTAATGAAAGAAGTTTTAGGTTAGGTTGAAATCGCAGTTTTACGAGTAAAAGATACGCGGTGGATTTATAATTTTTCATGTAATGAATCTCACTCCCACCTTTTAATTTAGAGTAATTAACCTTTGGAATATCCAATTCTAATTCTTATTACAGTGACGAGGTCTCTCCTAGACAATGCACTTACATTTCTTTTATTATTTCACAATAGTATAAATTCTACCACCTAACAGAATTCCATGAATCTTTATGATGGGCAAGTTTGTTATTTAGTATCCAATTCTAATTCTTGCTACAGTGAAGAGGTCTCTCCTAGACAATGCACTTAAATTTCTTTTATTATTTCACAGTAGTATAAATTCTACCACCTAACGGAATTCCATGAATCTTTATGATGGGCAAATATGTTATATAGAAACGATGAAAACGTTAATTCTACGAGGTGTGTTAACTTTTTTTTGGTCGAACTGTTACCGCGGTTCGTGTTTAACGATCTCACAGTGTGTGGGTTCGTGACGTTGCGCGTGTTTCGTAATGGACGAGGGATTGCGATTATTGTTCGCGCGGGACTGAGACGTTACGGTGATAGCTGAATAATTGAACCCCGTAGCCCGTGATGCGGTATTGGTGGCGTCACGGCGTTAAATATTTGTGTTTTGTTGCAATTAGGATTATTGTGTGCCGTATGGAGCGCTAACGGTGGTAATAACGCGATACGCGCGTGGAACATCTGACACGCGTCGTTATATTGTTTCACAGTCTCCGGGCTCTCTCTTGGACTCGCGCTGCGGACTGCAAGTCAGCGCTACGATCGTATAGAGCACGTGGTGTGTTACTTTGCGCTAGACAATTTCATATCCGAGAAATTGTTAGAGAAATTTCTTGTTCGGTGGAATTACTTTGGTGGGTGGAAACTTGACAAACGGAAACGTTCTTGTGCGAATTAGTCTTGGGAGAATTATTTAAAGATTGGTTAGAGAAATATTATACAGGGTGTCCCAGCATCGGCGGTACAACCAAGAAGAAGGTGATTCTACATGAAAAAACAAATCGAAAATAAGGAATAACATTTTTTCATTTGAGGTTTCGTTCTCGAGAAAATCGATTTTGAATATTAAGCGAGTACGGGTACGCTAAACTATCGCCTAGATAGATGGATCTCGATACAGACTTTAAATTCACTCTAGATCCGTAGACAGAAATGAGTAACAAAGCACATCGTCTTGATACTAATAATATGAGTACTACTTGTAAGTGTCGTATGTATAAACATACATACGACTTGTATCGGGATCCATCCATCTAAACCATTGTCACGTGTACGCGTACTCGCCGAATATTCAAAACCGATTTTCTCGAGAACGAAACTTCAAATGAACAAATTTTATTCTTTATTTTCGATTTGTTTTTTTATGTATAATCACCCCCCACCTCGGTTGTACCACCGATGCTGGGACACCCTGTATGAATAATATACAGGGTGGGGAAAAAGTATGGATAACCCTAGATATCTCGCGAGTTCAGTGATAAAACAAAAAAAAACGAAGGTCACACTCTAGGTAACATTCAACGAGGAATCCAATGGTGACCTTGGATTTGACCTTGAACCTCATATTGAAGGTCATTTGAAGGTCGACTTGTTTTCTTTTAATGGGAACCCTTACTTTTGATTACGGAATCGAAAAGAGCTGAAAATTTTACGTTTGGATATGTATTCAGGTCTAGGGTTAACGTGACCTTACGTTTCTGATTGACGCTCTTCATCGGCAACTCAACTTGCGAGCACCTTCAGCAGACTTGGTTCGACTTCGATGGTCGATTTTCTCCAATGGAATGAACTGTAGACAGTTAGGTATCTATTTTGTGTAAATTTTAATTCTTATTTATCACTAGCTGTACGTGTCCATGGCTCGGTATGGTTAAATGGAAAAGAAAGTGCACGTTTCCAAGGGAAACGAGACAGAGCAACGAATCTGATTCGACTTAACTTGGGAGCACGGTACCATACCCATAAATCTTTATTATATTAAATTTTATTTTTCAGTTTCGCCCAGCTTATCAGTCGTCTGCCCCCCTTGCGCGTCGGTTTCGCTATGCGGCGTTGGGCAAGGGGTCGGGGGGTTCATCGCACCGTGCCCGCCCGATTAAAGTGATGTAAGGCTCCCGGCGGCGAGCGCGTCGGCGGCGTTCAGTGGCTGGCATTAAATTAGCTAACGAACTAGTCCGGCGCGGGCAGCGCCTAGCTTAATAAAAGAATATTCGAGCACGAGCGGCGAGCTTGTACGGACGGCGTTGTATAGAAGAGCGGGTCTCCGGGTCGACGATGATGCCCTCTCCGCCTCGGTCCCGTGGCGGCGCACAATCAGCGGAGCGTGCTCGTAATGACCATTACCGTCCGACTCGCTACCTCGCTACCTTCGGCCACCACGGTAATGGCTCGTGTCTGCCAACCTCTCGGCCATGTGTTCGCCCGATACACCTACTTCAGGGACGGATAACCGCTATCTGGCGCCCTCCCCGCGACATGGTGTCTTCCTGGTGGACGCCAGCTTCGCGGCATCGAGACAGATAAGGGAGCCGAGGATTAACGCGCGTGTACGCCGCGCCGCGACTCGAAACTCGCGGTGGATTTCATGAAATTGCGTGGCCATATTTCAGACGCGAAAAATGTTCATTTCTAGATACCTAGGATTAAAGGATGGCTGGGTAGGGATCGAGGTGGCAGTGGCACATCGTCGTAGCGTAATCGTTCAACGGTGGAAGGTCTGGATAGGATGATTCTGTGATTGGGATTGTGTGCCGATGATGGATGAGATTGGTGGATGTTGGGGAAATAGATGATGGCTGTTTGATGCTGTTTTGTTTTTGATAGGATATACGGTATATTATATATGTAATACAGCAGATATACAGGATGTCCAGTGTTTGGGATTGTATATCGATGTTTGACAAGATCGAAGGATGTTGAAGTAGCAGATGATAGCTGTTTGATGTCGTTCTGTTCTTGATTGGATATATAATATATCATATGCTATAGCAGGTATACTGGATAATTGTTTGAGATCTATGTAATATGCAGACTATGCAACTTCGACAAGGCAGTATCCTGACCCTTTTGGAGAATTTATATAGCTACAGACTCTTTGGAAATATTTGACACGAATCTCTATGAAATCTAAAAGTACGAATCAAAGTAATATTACGATGCTTTCAAAACTTGATCTAGGATCTATGGGGATGCTTAATGTAGCTGTAAGTAGTATTCCAAATTGTTGTGTGTTTGGAGAAAATAGGAAAGAAGAGGCATGGAGAAAAAATTAACACAATAAACATGAATCCTCTTACTTATACCTAGGATCAAAACCCTCCTCTATCTCATATGTCATCTGGGAAAATCCTTTTGGCATTTTAAACTGTTCTTAAAATGTTTCATTCTGAACTCAATTTGGAAGGTTCAAAGAGTATATATATTTATAATTTTTTAAAATTGTTAAAAGAACATTTACTGACAAACAACAACGAAAACAACATTTAATGAAAAATGTATCCGAAATGAATAACCCTAGTTTGAAATAACCCTAAAAACGTTTACGAAGGAAGAGTTAAACATGTGTAAACTATTAATTTTGGTAATCGAAATGTACGTGTGTCATATTTTTTTGAATAAGAGAATAAAATTTCCGTTTCTATTTTATTTACTCGCCAAACACTGGACATCCTGTATATCTGCTGTATCACATATATAATATACCGTATATCCTATCAAAAACAAAACAGCATCAAACAGCCATCATCTATTTCTCCAACATCCACCAATCTCATCCATCATCGACACACAATCCCAATCACAGAATCATCCTATCCAGTCCGAAAAAATATCCTACTACTAAAAAAAAGTGAGTGTGCCAATTCTTGTTTACCTTCCCGTACGTCAATCGAGATCCCCCCGGAAGTCGGACACGCGACCCATGCCGGTGGTCCCTTTGTAACCACAAACAAAAAGGCCCTGTTCCTCGATAATTTCATTCCGATTCGATTACCAAGGGGTCACCCTCGACGCATCCGCGAGGCTTTTCTACCTTGGCGAGGTCTCGCAACGCTGGCCGTCGGCCGGCCATTAGGCCATAATGGCAATCATGTTAATTATTGTAAGTAGAGCTGCGCGCCAACGCTGCGGCCGCGGTCGCAGCCACAGAGAGCCAGCCTGCTGCCTTTTCCCCTCTTTTCCCGTAGTGGTAACGGCGTGTGCCACCATTAGGAAGAGCGCCTTACCGTGAACGCACGCCATTCATTCCCTCCGTGTCCGAAGGAGAACCTTAAGAACCGAGACAGAGGGAGGAGTACCGCGCAGGTGGCAGGGGAGAGGGTTGAAAGGAAGGAAGGTCGAACAAGCGAACCAGAAGTGCACGTTCGAGTCGCTTCGAGTAACACCAGGGGGTTAGGTGTGCTAGAAGTTGACACACCTTTTGCTTATATTTATATTCCATCTTTTATTAAAAATTGCCTAGATACGTGCAGTATAACCTCGGTTATCCACATCTCATCCACAATCGATTGAACACAGTTTCAATCGATTCCATAGACTGAACGCTCGATATTCGCGTTTATAGGAAACCGAAGCCAACGGTATTCCAGCGACCTGAAACCTTTGGAAAACGTTTGAAAACGTACTGAACACGCAGAATTGCACTAAATTACATGGACAAAATCATGCCAGTCTCGGATATCTCTAGAGAGACCCTGAAGAATCGAGACAAAGGGAGGAGTACCGGCAGGTGGTAGGGGAGAGGGTTGATAGGAAGGAAGGTGGAACAAGCGAACCAGAAGTGCACGTTCGAGTCGCTTCGAGTAACTTTAGAGGGTTAGGTGTGCCTTGATACTGATCCACACGATACTCGCAATCATACATATCGATTGAAACGTTTGAGTTATGGAAAGTAAAAGACAGTCACTGTTGTGTTTGTAATTAATGAAACGTGATTCGCTTTAATCGTAATGGGTTAATAATACGTGTATGGAAAGAAACGTGTTAAGGTAGATACAGATTGCTCTGACTTGACGTGGGAAATTTTGGTATGAAAATCTTTAAACACGATTTCCTCGTAACCATATTTTTTTGAAATGGTTACTACGATACTTGACCGAATGACATCAAATTTGAAGCGAATATGCACATGTGCTTCTATCGCCCACGGTTTTCAAAATCTGACTATTCCAAATATATTCCAATGTGGTCGCTAATGGCTAAATAGCTAATGCAACATTAAATGAAATACATTAAAAAAAAAAAACTGATAAAAACTAAACAATATATAAGTATGTTGAATACAATGTAATAAGACACGAAATGTAATAATGTAATAATGTATTGTAATGTGGTCGTTAATGGCTAAATAGCTGATGTAATATTAAATAAAATACATTTAAAAAGAAAAATTGATTAAAATAAAATCCTGAAGTCCCTGTTCTCTATTCGAAGAAGGGTTTGGTTGTACTAAGAAACAAAAAGACGGTTGATGAAGTAATTTTCAATAGCGGGAAGGAATCTTTACCGTAGTCTCGAGCCTCGAAATTCCCTGTGGGCTTTTTAATTATTTAAACGTGCACTTGCACGCGATCAGCGGCACGCACGGGCGAAACGAGAGAATCGTGAAAACATATCGTTATACCAACAGCTACGCGTACTTAAGCCCTCGCTACATGCCCCGGATAATTAGATAAAATGATACACGCCATAGCGCACACGAGCTGGACGAACGTGGCCACGCCGATAGCAATGCAGTTCTACAAAACCGCGTTAATTAGACTATGTCTAATTAAGGGGCGCTACCGTCGGTCGAATCGAGATACACGAAATGCGACTGTTTTATAAAATGATAAAGGGCGCTACCGAGGGTCAAGTCGAGGAATACATTCAGTTGTTTTATTAAAATATTATTAAGAGGCGTTACTGAGGGTCAATTTAAAAGATACGAAATTCGACTGTTCTGAAAATATTTAATTAAAAGAGAATATTACAAAATCGATTATACATTAAAAATGAACTCATCCAAGTACACGATTCTAAAGAAAAACTTAAACCCAAGCCGAACAGAATTAAACAGTGACCAATGCATTGCAGTCCGGATGAAAAGCTTTGAATACAATATTAACCAGTCGCACCTACAGGGTGTCCCAGCCCGAATGTTACGAAGCTCTAACTCCGAAACTATCGGCCGTACGCAAAATTGCAAATATGGAAATTTCATGGTAAAATGGAACGCATGTTTCAACGAAAATGAATTTTTGTTAACTTTGTTATTTAACGAGATATGGACCTACGCGCTCGACCATGGTTCAGACAATAGAAACTATTGGAGAGCGGAGGGGGTAAAGAACATTGGGCTCACAGCTACGAGTTCTAAAATACAAAAGTGAAATACATTTTCAATAAAAATGTTGGTATGAAAAACTTTAAACGAGATTTCCTCGTAACCATACTTTTTTGAAACGGTTGCCACGATAATTGACCCAATGACTTCAAATTTGAAGCGAATATGCAGATGTGCTTTTATCGACTGTTTCCCCTTCCTGCTTGCGTCTTCGAAATAATGGACTCTGTGCTCTTTCGTCGACTCCGTTGCGTAACAGAAACGCCGAGGAGTCAATGCACATTCCGCTTTTAAACCGTGCTCGCTGTACACCGGTAGGAATCTCGAGAGGAACGGTTGCAAGGTGGGTGCAAGTCCAGGGTGGGAGAAATAAAGAATCCTCGGAGTGCACGGGCTACCGATCACGAATTAATTAAATCCGTGTAGCAATATGCACCGAACACGGTTCCGCGTGTTCATACACGAGATAGGGATTTGAATTGTTCGCGATCACGCGCCGTTTCTCCTATACCCGTCGACAATATATCGTGATTATCCGTTTGCACGGTGTGCCCCTACCTCGGCACCCTCGATTCACTCCAAGGAATACCATTCTTCGACAGTCGTCCTTTGACGACACGGTTCGCCGAGTCGCGACCATTTACCCGCGGCTCAGGACAATCGTTCCTGACCGATTTAAGCGAAACACTGCGAGCGTTCGTTTCCTCGTGACCTGGCTGACTTTAATCGAACGACCTTCGCATCGATAATTGTGCCGTTCGTTACGAAAGTAGCGCGAGATTTCTTTTATATCTTTTTATTCCAGTCTAGAGCGTCAATTTTTAGTCCTTTTAGCGGATTCTTTTTTTTTTTTAATCTATAAGGAATTTTTATAAAGGGTTTTTTGGCACATTTATTTATTCACATTTTAAGAATAGACACAATTTTTGTAGGTAAAAATAATCAAAATTAAACGTAGTACAAGCGATCTTGTAGTCTCTAGTACGCGATTCCGGCCATTCTGTTTATTTGAAATGAAGAAATCATGAAATATCTTCATTAATATTAGCGTCGCTACGGCCCAAAACGGAATAATTATGAAATATCGAAAATTCAAAAAATGTCAGCATTTTAAAATTAGAATATCGATTTTTTTTTTGGTCCTTTCGATATCATCCTTCACAAAATAAATCACCAAGTATCTTAACTCCTCCTAGCAGGGAAATTGATGGAATCTCCAGGGAAATCGATCGAATCTCAGTGCTCGATTTCTAACCAGAATTTTGCCCTATGCCTACTCGATCTCGTAACGAGACGGAACGAAGAAAACTGGTTCACGACCTCCTCGTTAATTACGAAACACAACGGCCATTATCCCGTTGGAAAAAAGTTCCCTCGGCAGGCCGAGCAAAAGGCGACGTGCACTCCTAGCGAAATGAACTCTATTATGCTGTATTTACTTCTGGATCAGTGGAGTCACGATCCAGCCAGCATATTCCCGGCTGTCATCGAGTCACGGCAGGCGCTCGCTGAACGTTTTCACCGTGTTCGATTTATTATATCCGGTTGGTACAACCCGGGACACCTGCATATACATATGTTGCTTGCACGATTCGGTCCCGATGGCAAACCCGCGACGCTGATTGCGATCGCGTACGTGAAAGGAGCGATTTTTTTCATAATTACGGGCGCAGATGGAAAACAATCGGAATTATACGGAACAATGACTCGGTGATACCGCTGCTCCTTTAACCGCCGCGCTTTTGCCCCCTCGGCGTGTTTTCTTGTTACGTCGCCGAGCGTTAATACAGAGGATCGAAGTTGTTGAAGCGCGGAGACGCTGCGTGCGTGCAACTTTCTAAGACATTATCTAGCCACTTTGTACACCAGATGCTTGCCTCTCGAGATCGTTACCGGTTAAAGTGGTCGGCCAATTCGTTTGGTTTGAAGCGTATTTTAGAATCGGTTGGACTCGGGTGTCGAGGATCGCAGAATCGCTTAGGAACCCGCGACCATTGAACATTCTATCCATATTGGATAGAGTCGTTTCTATTTAACTCTTCGAGGCACACGATTATAAAAGGAAAATAAAATTCAAGCTGCACAGTGTCAACAACTTGCTAATGCGTTTCGACTGGTATATATTTCTAATTCCAGGAACGAATAACTTCAAATAAGATGGTAAAGCTAAGGAACAGGTGGGATAGTTGACATTGAGATAAATCCGTTTTTTTCCATGTTATTCAGCATCGTTTGTAATTGATTGTGATGATTTTCCTTTCGTTTGTGATTTAATAATTTAAAAGTTATAAGCAATTGTTTATAAGTATTGGCTAACTTCGTCAATTGCTTATAACTTTTTAAGAAACATAGAATTAGAGAACATAGAATTAGAGAAGAATTATTCTTAAACTTCTTTTATTGCATATTGTTAACTTCATTATAGAAACAAGATGAAATAAATATCAGTTAATCCTCGATAACCTTCCAGTTCCTTAAAAAGTTAACATTTCCCTTCATCCAATTTCTTCCTGCCAACAAATACATTATAAATTTAACAAGCTGGAATGGAGGCACAAAATCTTCAATCAATTAAGAGCCACGAAATACTTTAAGAGGATCAAATCCTTAACTGACGTCTTAGAGTCAACCCCGAGAGACAGTTAAATCGAAAAGGTCCGTTAGATCATGCGTTATGCTCCTCGACAGAACGAAATCCAGAGATCACGGTGTCACTTCCCCAGCATCCAACCACCTGATCGATCTAAGTTTCCTTTCCGGATGCGACCTTGAATAGAAGGTGATCCGTGCGTCCCGTTTATGCGCCTGACCGGCTCGCGAGCCTCCATCGCGTGCATCGTAGATGCCGCGAGCAGATACATTCATCTCTGATAAGATATATCTGATGCTTTACCGTTTTGTCGAGAGGCAACGTGAAAGGAAAATGAGAGATACAAGAAAAGGGACGAGTTTGCGACGACCTTATAAAACCGGCTGCAAAGGAAAAGCCTCGACAAAAACAGGGACGTAATGAGAGGAAGCGAGTCAATGAAATGGAAGCGAGCCTATTTGAATAAAAAACGTAGGAATCTTTGAATTTCCTCTGCCTTGGTCTGGTGCGTTGAATTTTTACTCGTTTCCTTTCGGAGCAGAATTTTTTATTATTTTTTTAGACCAAGGCTTCTTACACTTGTTTTCATTCACGACCCCATTTATGATTGTGATTCTTTTCGCAACCCGAAAGATATAAAATAAAGATCTGTCAATATTTTGTGATGATTTATTGACTAGGTAACGATATATATACACACGAAAAAATATAGCTTTAGAATTTGTTTAAAAAGATTCAAAAATGTGAAATCAAAAATTGCATAAAAAGTTGTAAAATTGTATTTATTATAGTTACAAAAAATATATACCCTACTTTTCATCAAAACTGCATTTTTGGCAATAACATAAATATTAGGATCACGACCTATAGTTTAAAAGAAGCCTCGGTTTAGACAATATATATATAAACATATTTATATTACATTCGACTAACAGTAATGTAATTATTAAATTGATATATTTGAAGGCTTCGTTCAATAAAAGTCAATGAATGGAAGAGACTCTATTTGAATACAAAAAAATACATATATACATGTCGAATTGAGTAACCTCCTCCCTTTTCGCAGTCGGTTAAAAAACGCAGGTTTCTTTGAATTTGCTTGTCAGGTCGAAGACTTCCATTCACACCTATGACTTAATCTGCATCTGACAACATATTGCAAATTAGAAAAGTTTAGCAATAACTTACGGAACAGATTAAAATGAACGTATTGGGAAAATTCTGAATGTCTATTTAAAATCGATGAGCAATTACTCATAAATAAAACTGAAAATCTGGTACTGTTAGATTTGTAATAGATTGCGTTACCGTTGCAATTTTCTAAATTCAAGTATTCCCAGCAAAATGTTTCAAAGTAGAGCATCAATCTCAAACGTCAAACAGTATTATACAGAGTATTCTTTAATTGGTTAAAGGTACATATACGTCGAAGTTATTATAATCGAATCAGAATCAATTAGACGCTCGCGGCCACCGCAGAGATTTCAAACACTTTACAATTTCAAATGGTCTACTCGACTCTCTGTCCTTTGCCTCTTTGAACAAATCTACGTATACATTCTTTCTCTCAATCGGAAAGTGACCAATTAATTTTATTTTCATTATTTGCAAATATCGTATTTTTAAGGATACAGAATCAGTAATTTGTGTCAATTAAGACACTTCTAAGGATAACTTTAAAAGGAAGCGTACCTGAAGTATTACTCCAAATTTCTTTAAACATTGCTAATCGCATTTATCTAAGTACAGATAAGTACAGATTGTCAAAAACAGGATGCGGTATAGGCCGTATGAATAATAACGCGTTACGTAGATCGAAAAATAGCTGTAAAAGCACAGTCGTGAGGACACCCTTGACGATCCTGCCCTTTTTTAAACAAAGTTCTCTGGCCGAATCTCTGTTAAGAGTGGGAACCTGCAGAGAGTAACACATGGCCTGCTTTAGGCATTTACATTGAACACCCTGTATATTTTAAAAAAGCCACAAGAGATGTCAACAAACGCATCAAACTAGCCGTACAAGCTACTCTAGTACCTGTTTCAAGCCTATACCACTATACCTCGAATTGATACGTACTAATAGGTACACCATTGACCAGTCCCATAACGCTCCCCTTCCAATGAAAACCACTTTATATCCACCTGTCCACAAGCGAAGCAGCGTCGTGTCGCGAAGCTGAAACGACCCGTCGCGACGGCCACACACCGTGGATCTCTTAAAGCGATGAAGAAATCCATAGACCCGCATAGTGGATATCGAAAGCGAGGCTGACAGAGCTGGCACGGCCGATAAAGGCCACCAAAGGAAGCAAAAGGGCCGTGGTTGGCTCTTTACGGGCGTGTCACGGATGAAATTCACCGTCATAAAGCCGGCCAGGCGAGGGGATCATAAATATTTGGACGATAGAGTTCCGATAGCGCGACCTCGGGGTTGCGTGCGGAATGGGAGATGCACAGGCACACCCGAAGGCGCGACTGCACCGGTTGGTACACACCCAACTCCGATCTGGAATTAATCCGCGGAGAGGTTAGCTGCCGGTGCACCGGTAACTTGACCGGAGCTCGACCGCAAAGCCTGAGGAAAGAGACGTGGAGGCGACAAGGACGGAAACAGAGGAGGGACAGAGAGAAAGAGAGAGAGAGAGAGAGAGGGAGAGAGGAGGTGGATGGAACAGTCTTTGGAAGAGGAGAGCCAATGGCGAAACATTCTTACACGCATCCTGTTTGCGGTTGACGAAAACGTATCGAGGCACGAAATTTCTGGGAATCGGCTGCTGTCGTGACACTGCTCAGCGGGTTTTTCGACGCCTGGGCTCTGGAGGAGTCCCTGGTGGCGGGTATAGGTTGACAGTGTGGTCTTTTTAGGATCGATGAGATGAAACGGTCCTTTTGGGTTGGATTTTAACAGTGGTGTATTTTCAGGAGCTGCCACAGGCCATCTTCTTGCAGTAGGACTTAATCGATATTCGTAATAAATTCTTTCTCATTTTATAAAAGTATATATCAATCGACACAATCGTAAGAAAATATAAATTCTGAAGGAGTCTCTCTGGTGGCAAGCATTGTGGTAATTTTAGGAATGATGGGGCTCGATTTTAATAGTGGTGTATTTTCAGGGGCTCCCAGAGGCCATCTTCTTGCAGTAGGACTTAATCTATATTCGTAATAAATTCTTGTTCATTTTAGTGAAAGTAAATATCAATCGACACAAGTATAAAGAACCATCATTCCTAAAGAAGTCCCTAGTGGCAAGCATATATTGAAAGTGTGGTCTTTTTAGGATTGATGAAATGAAAAGGTCCTTTTGGGTTCCATTTTAACAGTGGTATGTTTTCAGGGGCTCCCAGAGGCCATCTTCTTGCAGTAGGACTTAATCTATATTCGTAATAAAGATAGATATTGATGTAGAATAAAGATAGATATTCCTTATAAATCTTAGTACCCCCATTATTGTCTCAATCATCAACACTTTGTTGATATCTACGGCACCCACAAATAGGTGACAGGACTTTTCATAAAAGAAGTAAAATTATTAATCCCAAGAGATGAGATGTTAATAAAAATTAATCTGGATAGGATTCGTGAATGCGACGTGGTTAAAAAATTAAATATTTCGAGAAGTGTTAAATTATCCAGTCTTCGATAGTCTCGAGACAAAATATTAACTTTGCAGAAATCTTGACGAGTTTTAGTTTCGGCATCCAATGTGTTAATACTACTGAAAACCAGAAGGGAATTTATTTTAAAATAAAGACCTCACCTGTTGCGTTACAAAATTCATTACATCTTCCTTGAAATAATACCTATCGTTGCAAAAATCTAATACCCACTAGATATGATCACCGTATTTTGTATCTAGCCTAATCTATCAATGCAAGTTATCATTTTCCATAACCATACGTGTTATAACAAATCTACATATCATATAAATTTACACATATGCAACAGACAGTTTCATTCCTTACGTAACGATAGTGTTACGATGATTGGAAACAAAATTACAAGCCGCGATCGTGTCTCTGATATGAAACATTGGCGCCCACATTACTCCGAATGACGATGCTCGTATTCACTCGAACGGACACTTTTTAGAGAAAGCGGATTTTCATAGAGTTCTTTGTGGCTAGAGTAATGACTACGGCGCGAATGGTTATTGATTAGCTGCTACTACTACTGTTCAGCAGAGCTCCTTGATGGATTCGTTATTTTGGTCGTCGTTCTGTACAGAGGTTTGCCTGATTGTTTCATTATTTTGGCCATCATTCTATCCAATGGCCTGTTTGATGGTTTCATTATTTTTGCCATCATTTCGTTGAAAAGTCTATTTGATGCTTTCGTCATTTCAAAGGTAGCAAAAATAACTAATCCTATCTTAAGACCAGTGAAATACGTTTGCAAGTGAAAGTGACAGATTGGTACTTTCAATGTGAACTCAATGGCAAGCCAGTAGCAATAAACTAATGTAATAGTCAACCAATCTTACAGTATTGACAACAGTCATTACACAAAAATAGACACATACAAATTCTCTATTGGAATATTTGAAGGAATTGAAAAATAGTGTTCGTATTTCTAATATTTCTACGATATTAGAAACTGTAATCGTAAGTTATCAAATTAGGTTGTCCTAAAAGTTTCTTTCATTTTATTATTAAGTAATTCATTCACAATATTTCATGTTTTATGTTCCAGTACTGAATTCTGTACGATCCATTTTGCTCTATTACAGTAAAGTCTCCATAAATGCACAAATATCTCTACCATAAATGCACTAGTTCAACAATGGGAAAATCACTTCAAGAATGAAATACAGGAAATAGCAGTTACTTTATAACGATATACAGTACTTGTTCTAAAGTCTTTCATTAGCAACGTACATCTACTAATAGAACCATAATCGTTCGAAAAGTTGCAGAGTCTGACTCACGGAAAACACCAAAACTTAGCGCCTTTCACTTTTACGGCTGCAATCGTACCTGTCTTAATCTCGCGTGCGATACTAATGACGCATTGTTAAGGCCAATAATTCGTGCGGCCTGATTTTAATGGAGCAGTGAAAACGTCAGGCTCGCTCGTAGTCCCTTCTACAGCATAGCGTGCCGTGTCTTTACAATTACACCGACGCGGCTGAAACAGGGCAATCATTAGTACACGCGCGGGCACACTTTGCTCGATAACTGTATAAATCAAGGAACGTGACACTCGCCATTATGACGATTGTTACGCCTGTCAGTAGGACATGGAACGGTCTAATGGCTGCTAGTCGATTAACAAACCGCAATTACGTCGTCCGTTCCACGAAAGCTGAGATCATACGACGGAGACGATAATTAAAAATGATGGCAACGTTGCTGCAGAATTTTCCTGGTATTATTATGGAATAAATCTAGAAGTGCATCAAATGTTTTTACGTTCAATGGTCGAAGGAACGTCAGAGCTAGAATTTTAGGAGAAATGTATTTAATTTAATTTATTTCTAATTATTTTATTATTTATTATTTCTAAATTAAATTAAATTTAAGTTAGGTATGACAATATGTTATGTTTCATAAGTTTTTGGCAAATTACTCCTGAAATTCAAAGTATAAGAGAGAATACCATACATACATTCTTACACGCATACAACGATATACTCGTTTCTTTAATACATACAGAATTTTTCTTTCAAAAATTTAGTAGCATTAGTTCCATTCACGTAAGGACTCTGCTTCACCTAATTTCAAGACTTTTTGGCCTATAACTCCTGAGATGTAAGCCAAACAGAGACCAACATACCAATACACACACATCCAAACGTAATAAATATGTTCCAAAATTTAATGACAACTATGGTTTGTATGTAGAAGTGAGCATAACATGTTTCATGAATTTCTGGCAATTCATTACTGACGTATAAAGTAAAATGAAGACCAACAAACATGCATATACATATCCATACACACAGAAGTGTATATTATTTTTGAAATCGTATTACATTAATTCTCTGTGTATAGAAATCTCTATTCAAAGTTTGATCATGTTCAAGTGAACCATTCTTGAGATATACTTCAAACAAAATGGAGACCAACATACATACATGCATGCATACATGCATAAACACATACACACATACAAAATTGCCAATACCGAGTAAGGGAAAGAGGAAGACACGTGTCAAGGAAATTGCTACAGTGACAGACTCGCATATTACATTTGGCCCATCATGTCCCCGAGGGAACAAAGTAAAACCTCGATAACCGCAACCTCGATGATTGTACGAGATCCTTGGTTGTTGCACTGGATTGACAAATGGAAGAGATGATCGCTTAACAACGAACGAAGATGGAGGTAGAAGTAATCGGGAGTAGTTACCAAGTGTAATTGAGGCTTTTTCGATTGGTTACTTCGATTATTACACGAACCTTGATCATTCTAGGCGTTTCCAACCTCACTTTTCTGCAATAATCGAGATACCACTATATTTACCGAATTGGAGGAAACGTACGTTATATACGGTCCCTTCCCGAGCAATCTCGATGAACGTAATATTCGATCCCGGCTGACTTTGCGTTGTTGTTACTTTTTAAAAGCCAGCGAAAGATGGATGGTATTACATAAGAATGTAACTTCGGTTGCTTCCTCGAAGAGGCACTGGACTCGAGCCGTGCGTTTGAAGTCGCTAAACGAGGCACCCTGCTGATTTTAAGAATTCTTCGAATGAAGTCTTGCGAGTATAATTATGATGGGATGAAGGAGTAACAAAACTTCTGAATTGAAGGGTACGAAACGAGAACGCGCCAGGGTACGTTATTAATGGGATACACTGCTCAATCCGGGATTATTTTCTTTATAAATTGCCAGAGGTACTGTCGGCGAACGCAATTATTGCTACTGAAAGGAGAGATAAATATGATAAGTAATGAATTACAATGGGACGACTTTCTTATGAAACCCTTTGGCGTGACTTTCCGTAAAAAAACGACGGTTCCGGTAAAGACTGACCGTATAATTCCCGTGATTACATTTTGGAACTTTCGTGCCCAGCTTTTCTTACGAAATTTACTCAGGTTCAAACTTGATTATTTGAGCCGCAAACTTCGAATCTGATAGCAGAATTGCAAAATTCAAAATGGTGGATCCAATATGGCCGACATGTATATTAAAAATTATTAGATTTTCGTAAATCCTGGTATGTATGAAATATTTGTGCCGTAAATTACGAATCTGATATCAGAATTTCAAAATTCAAAATAGCGGATCCAATATGGCCGACATGTGTATTATAAAATTATAAAATTGTCGTAAATCCTGGTATGTATGAAATATTTGTGCCGTAAATTACGAATCTGATATCAGAATTGCAAAATTCCAAATGGCGGATCTAATATGGCCGACACGTGTATCAAAAAGTTATTAGATCTTCATGAAAGTTGGTATTTCTAAAACTACTATAACGTATGTATCATATATGTGTCACCACTGATACGCAGCAAAATGTGGAAATTAAGGAAACGAGAAAGATCGTCAACTTTGAAGTGCTATATCTCAGAAACTAATCATTATATTTGGAGAACAGAAATTTTTATCGCAGTGTTACATATATAACAAATACACTATGGCAGTTTACTGATTCCACGTACTTCAAAAATTGAATTTTGACCAGATTTTTCGGGAAACGAACCACTGATCTCCTGTCATCAGAGAAAAAATTCCCAAGGATCAACCCTTTTTTCACCCCTCGACGTGTCGCCTCCCCTTAATTGCTTCTCATCGAGGGAACGAAGTTAGGTAGCGTGGTCGGACGTTTCGCAAGCTTCTTGAAATTCCGTGCTCGCGAGTTCCTACGCGAGCCAACGACGACCCGAACCCGTGGCCACTAAATGAAGATTTATAGGGGGGCTGTTATTTGCACGCCACGCCACTCAGGGTGCCCCGTGGCACGCAGCGGCGCACACATCCTCCGTAATCCACCGATACTAGCAGAAATACGGATGTCCCTTTCGCGAAGCTTCCAGCGTGCTCGCATTCTGTATGCAGAGTGCACGCACCGATTACACAGAGCGCAGAGGGAAAAATAAGTGGCGGTCCGGGGGCCCACGGTTGAAAGCACGGTTGCAATTGGTCGTGATTTTGTCGATGATACCCGCCGATATTTATGAGCGAGCGACTACTCGGGAATCGACGCCGCGCGGCGTCGGTAATAATGAATTACGACCGCTGGAATTATTATAAATTGTCGCTGGCGTGATGTATTGTTCCCCGAGCCGATCGTGACGCTGATAACTGCGCACGGTGAAAAATTGCCTGGGACGAGGAATTTTATTCGAGTACTGTCGACTGCGTTGCTACTGGAATGTGAAGTTGGAGGGGATAATGATCGGATTTTAATTTTAAAGGATTTTCCAAAATGGGTTTAGTGTGACGATTAATTGGAATTATTAGGTCATTTCGTAAGTAATGTCGTCTTACCCAAATTATAGTAGCAACCTAAAAACAAAGTTACAATACTTTGTACTAAACAATAATGCAAATCTGCAAATAAAAATAACGGAAGTAGCTAACTCCATCCAGAATTCCTTCTATCGATAAACACACGAAACAGTGTGAATCAAAATCGGTCTTTCCAAACTTCAAAAGCTGACGATTCAAGTGACTCGAGCGTTAATTGCGAAGAATGCCCCGCGCGAAGGATTTTTCGAGCAGGGATTACAATCCTACTGACGCGAGGCTTACGCAATAATAAATATTACCCGATAAATCATCCCAGGCAAAGTGTGTAATGCACACCGCAACGCTCGTACGCATATTATTAATCACACGAAAAAGCGTTAAGTACATAATAAATTACTCCCAGCCACTTGGGAACTCGCGTTACGTGAAAACTTCCCAGGTATTCAATTAGCCGTATCTAATATCGCAATCCCACTCGATATTTCAAACTTTCGTTGGTATCCGTGCACCGCTGCTACCACGCAGCCAAAAGTCCACCGACGACGTCGACGAAAGTATCGAACTCGTGGCCTGGAGCAAACATTGCGAAATGCTGCGTGAATTTCTAATATCCGTTCGGTTGAGTATCATTCCGGTATTGGGTCATGATACCTTCATTTTTTTCTTACTCCACGATCGTAAACTTTTTGTTAATACCCTTTTTACGGCGGCGTATAATGAAACATTACCATTTAACTCGGGTAATTAATTTTCTGTTGTGCATATTATTTCGTCTCTCCGCGTTTAATTCTCCATTTTTGCGTCACGAAGTTTGTGCAATTGAAACACGTTACAGCTGAATTGATTCATTATTTTACGATCGGTTTTCCTGTTTTTTTTTTTTTTGTAATGACTATCCTCTGTGTATCTTTGGGCTTTGGTTTTGAATTATTATTGAATTTTTTGCGTCGTGAGGTTTCTGCTGCGGGTTAATAGTTGTTATTGAAATTTGCCTTTTATGGAATATTTCTAAATCAAACCTGTCTACTCGAGACCTTTTTCTATTCGGTTTCTTGGTTAATTGACGTAAACGTGGTTTGCTGGATGAAAATAACGAGAAAAATTGTGAAAAGGCGTTATTAGTCTTTCAACCATGGGAAAAGCAGTTTAAGAACGAAGTACATGAAATAGAAGTTATTTTGTAGTAAAATTAAAATTTGAAGAAAATATCACGATAATTGGAATTTAAAGAAAGTACCAAAATAATTAGAATTTAAGAAAGACAGCAGAATAACTAGAATTTTAAAAAATATCGAAACGATTAAAAAATAAAGAAAATGTCAAAATAATTAGAATCTAAAGGCACATTCAAGTTTCCTACAAACGCGTAAAGATCCAGAGTCAAATTATAACCAAAATCAAAAGCAGTAAAGAAACGAAACGACGAACGAGACCGCTGACCTCGCCGAGAGTCAACCGAAAACAAAACAATAAAGAATTCTTAGCGAAGGATTAAATACGAAACAAAACAATCCGAACGCAAATTGCATCGCGACATTGGTTGGCAGGCTTAAATGCTTATCAGTCTTCCCTCTTGTCGCTTTCTGTATCCCCGCAAGACTGACGTCGGGCCAGCGCGATATCAATCGTCTTTAATTACCAACAGAATCCATTGCGCCGCGCGTTCAAGCGGAAGCAATCTCGATTCCGTCGGAGGAGCAGAAGGATGAGAAATATCGAGACAAGGGATCATCTCGTTTTCGATCTGGCCGCAACGAGGCCTTGGTTAAGCCCCCTCCCCCCCACCCCACAACCCCGGTTTTTCTCTCTCGTCTGCGAGATACAAGCGAACACGGGGATGGTGCATAAGCGTTATGACGTATCTACCATCGGTAATTATTGCTGATTAACGACTGCTCACTCCGTTATCTCCGTCTTCGTCGCGCGAGGGGATACCTTCGATCGGCCTCGATTTTCGACCCCCGGACAAACTTGTCAAACTAACCCGAAGCGCCTCGACGGGCTCTCGAAAAAGGCCAGCCACGAGAGCGGCATAAACTTTCAGCGATATTCAATAACGGAATATTATTGGCTTGCCGATCGTAATTACCGATCATCGCGCTTCCAGAGTGTACCGAGCGCGGCGGAATTGACTGGCTACGAGGTCAGGAGTTAAGAAGAAAGTAGTATATCTAAATGAAAATGAAATGGGGAATGGGATTATCTTTTCGATAGAGGCGGGGATTAACGAGCCTACTTAGTAGAGCGTTGAATCGTTGGTACGGAGGAGCAGGGTGAGAAATGGATAGTCATTTTTTAAGCAAATGGAATTAAAGGGGGAAACTTTTGTTGGGTTGCGTCGACGAATTGGTAATTGTGGCAGGGGAGGTCTTGGAGGATATACGAGAACCTAGATTGTTACATGAAAGTTTGGTATATTAGATGAATGACTATCTATCTGGGTTATTGCGTGCAAGCTTCAGGTACTACATGAATGTTCATTGAATAGTGTCGACAAATCGAAAGGATAAATGGTATAGAACAAATAAAAATGGTGGAAAGCATGTGCAATTATTATTAAAGCAATTTTCCTGATTTTCTGCAATAATCAATGTCCAACTATACTTTATATATAGCCTGTGACCAATTTTTGTAATAAAACCGAAATACAATAAACTATAAAGCCAGTAAAGTTCACTGTCAATGAGATAGTTTTATGAGATGGTGTACTATTATGAGCACATCTAATAGCCCCATGTCAAAATACAAAATATACAATTGACCATTTTTCTTTTTAACCAAAGTAAATGTATTACAAAAAATAAATAAAATTTTTGTAATAAAACCGAAATACAATAAACTATAAAGCCAGTAAAGTTCACTGTCAATGAGATAGTTTTATGAGATCATGGTCTACTATTATGAGCACATCTAATAGCCCCGTGTCAAAATACAAAATATACAATTGACCATTTTTCTTTTTAACCGAAGTAAATGTATTACAAAAAATAAACAAAATTTGAATTACCCCGATTCATAGTTTTCACTATATCAATAAAATATAGGAGATAAGATACAGGATATGTAAATCGTATTCACTTGTGTTACACAAACCGAAAAATCGATTTACACGAAAACGAAGTAGGGGACGAATAAATATTACGCCAAATGTTTCTTTTATTTTTTCACGTTCACACTCTGTTTATGTATACTACGACTTACAGCCCGCCCTGTAAAGTTCTTCAATTTTCATCAACTCTCCAAAAACGACTCGGATATGACACAGGTCACCTTACGAAATCGATCGGAGTCTAAAAGGGTCGACATATTTTAATGGTTAAAAAATGGTCGGAAAGGGGCCAATTACGGGTCCTCCGTGGGCGTCGCTGGTCGCCCTGTTTTGATCCGGTGTTCCGACGAGTTTCTATCGTGATCGCGGTATTCATCCATGAGGCACCTTGCCCGGTCTCCGCGGTTCTCTTATTTGTCTTCTTCGTCCTGTCGGTGAAGGGCCGCGCCCGAGTTCCCTGGCTGCAGTCACTCTTTCAGATCAACCCTTTTTCCCCTCCGCCCTCTCGGCCGCATTTCTTCGGTGCTTCCTCTTTTTGCCCCGGCTCACTCGGTCCTCCTCTCGCCTCTTCTTCAACGAGTTCCCGACGACTACCACGGCTCGACGTGATTACTTATGGCCACTCGAGAAGCGACGTACGGAAAGGACGAGGTTGCGGCGCGGGACGGAGGAGGGGGAGGAGGACATATAAAGTTCCCCACTTTAATCCCTCCTCTTCATCCTTCCTGATAGAAAGAGATTAGGGCCGTTATAAGGCGGACACCAGTTTGTCGAGGCTGATCGATCATCGAGGCGACGACGAGGAGAGCCTGGCACGATACACTTCGGTTCCCCGCGTTTATGATGAGGATTACTGTCAGCTGCGGGCTGCAGTTCCTTCGGCTTGGTTGCTTACTGTAATTATTTAGTAGCTTTCTTAGTATTCGCGGGTCGACGTTCACGGGTGGACTTTAGATCCTAGAAGATCCTGCGTCTGATGTTTCTTAAGCTCATCTGGGCCATCCTTGAAGAGGAGAAGATTATGTCCTGATCTTTCGAATGTTATCCTTGACGAACGCGGAACGAGTGCGGAGTAATCCCGTTTTGGTAAATCTTTTGATCACCTTTGAATCGGAATTCAAATTAACGTTAGCCTAATCTGGAGCCATTAGTATGGTGGCTTGTGATATTCGATATTCACATTCGTTAGGAAACTGTAAATTAATTCCTCCCTGCGAAGGGAATTATTCCATTCCTGATCCTTTTCCCTTTTGCTAAATTTTCGGATTTTAATGGCGATGTTTTGAGGTTGTTTCTTTTTAAAATTAGGCATTTATGCCATATTTCTGGAAGTACCCTCTCTCAACACCTTTCCTTAATATATCCACCGTATTATTTATCAGAAATAACTATTTATTGAAAAATCTCTTATAAAGTCTCGTGGACCTGAAGAGAACTACATGCACTTGCATTTTCTGATTTTATTGTTAATGTTCCAACATTGTTTCGTTTAAAAATGAGGCATTTATTCCTTTCCTCGATATATCCACTGATTCATTCATCACAAATTATTATTCAGTGAAAAATCTCTTTAGAAAATGTTATGTGCCTGAAGAGAACTACATGCACTTGTATTTTCTGATTTTAATGTTAATGTTCCAACATTGTTTCCTTTTAAAACTAGACATTTATGCCACATTTGTATAACCACCCTCTCAACATCTTTCCTCAATATATCCACCGTATCATTCATCACAAATAATTCACCAAAATATTTCTCTACAAAGCCTCACGTGCATTAAGAAAAGAGTATCTGTCATGCACTTGCTCCGAGAAGCCCCAATTAGAGCCCACATCCGACCTATCATCCGCTGCTCATAACAGAAAGAAAAGTGTCACGCGACTTCCTCGTTGTGCAACGTTCGAATCGATTCGAACCGACTGCTGAATTATTCAGAGACGATCGAGCCAGAAATTCGAATCCGAGCTCCCCGTCATTAATCCTCGAGCTTCATCTCTAACTACCGACACCGTTACCACGGGACAGGGAGATTTAGTAACGATCAACATTTTCTTGCAGCACCGGAGAGTACACGACAGCCTGGTCCACAATCAGTGGAAAGCATTTTAGGTATTAGCTCGAACACGTGGCACGTGGACCGTGTCGCTCGATCACGTGGCAAAAAGTTAACTACAGCGGCGCACCAGTCGCGGGATAACTGAGAGGAAGAAAGAAGAGGTAAGAAAGTCGTCGTCGACTGCGACGACGAGGCTCTCTCAGAAGCTATTATACCGGAAGCTCCGAGGCAACGATTACACCAAACGAGAAGAGGACTCGAGGTTTGCGTGGCACACGCGTTGACACTTGTTACGAGAACGGCGGAGCCTTTCGCCCCCTTCCAAGAAGGATGTCGACACCTTTTCCTCGTGGAGCTGAAGACATTTTTTACAGATTGTACTTTTTATTGACAGGATATGATGTAGTGTGGCATGTAATACAGTAGCAGCGTTGCTAGACGTAGCGGACTTTAGCGACGTGCGCGACAGAGGCGACAAGTGTAAACAGTGATGGGCAAAACCCTAGGCTTCGAATAAATTTAAAGTTTGTCGATGTGTTTGTCTCGTTTCTTTCTTTGGAAAATGTTCAAAACAGGTAGAGAGAATCAAAGCAAATAAGCTTCTCTTTCCCTACCGTGTTACAATCTAACTCATCGTAGTGTGAGCAAAATAATATGGATATCTACTTTATATTAATAAAATTATTTTGTCATGTTCTGTATGGTATTAATTCCTTAAAACCATTATAATAACAATGGTATTATTTAAAAATTCATCAGTATCGATATTTACTCCAATTATGTATTCTTACTATTGGTTGCGTCAGCCGGTCACCGGTGACCCCCACGGCGCTGTAGCCAAGTCGAGCGCCGGTCACCGGTGACCCCCACGGCGCTGTAGCCAGTCGAGTGCCGGTCACCGGTGACCCCCACGGCGCTGTAGCCAAGTCGAGTGCCGGTCACCGGTGACCCCCACGGCGCTGTAGCCAAGTCGAGCGCCGGTCACCGGTGACCCCCACGGCGCTGTAGCCAAGTCGGGCGCCGGTCACCGGTGACCCCCACGACAGTCAACGTATCAATAAAGAATGTCCAACCTTTACTTCAAATCAACGTTGTACCCATACTCGACACTCCTACTATGCTCCATACATTTCGTCAACCATTTCCATACGTATATCGGAAGCCCTGCTCTAATATCATCGGCGAGATTACGCGCAATGAGAAAAACGTGAATCACGGTCGGAGAATTCGAGAACACTTTCGTTATCCGGCCCATGCAACAGCAAAATACTAATCCACCGGCGCGTATGACGCAACAAGATCGAGCGAATTCATTTCGTGTAAATACGCCATATTCAAAGAAACGTAATGGCCTCGCAGCTGTACCATAATCGCCCCAAGAAGATTGCGACTTTCCAGGAACAAAAAGCGGATGTACCGTTTCCATTTCACGATTACACCGAGCCGGTAACGTCTAATAGTTTTAAAGCGGCGCGTATCTGTCACGCAAATTGTTCCAGAGGCGAGGAAAATGGCGAGCATCGATGCCCCTCGTACGTTGGAGAAGAGCACCGATTGTTCGAGAGAGGCAGGAAATCGTTTTCTTGATATACTGTTTTATGGAAATCTATACCAGGCACGAGCACCTTTCAATTACCATCATAAGGTACGCCGCGTACTAAATGAAACGTGATTGACAGTAATACGAACCGCTTTATCGTGCGCATGCGCGAGCAAATTAACCTCCGCGCGAGCGAATATTGCGCCATGAAAATATTGTGACATTTAAATGCTATAAAAAATATTTTCCTGGGGTATGGAAATGAAATGCATGTTGCGGGAGCAGAAACAGCTCTGCTTTTACGACCCGAGAGAAAATTCAGAATGATATTGGCGAACGTTCACCTGCTGGATCTTATCTTGCAGTAGCTGAGTTTTATAGCTCAATCGTATGGGGCAAATTGAATTAAAAGTTACGCTTTGGCTCTACAATTTATTGACTTAGAATACCACAAAGACGACACTTGTATCGATGTTTACCTTCTATATGAATAATTTGCTTCCAATTTTCAATATCACAGATATTTATTATAGAATTATTTTTGTTTAAGAGGAAAACCACGTTAGAAGGCCAAATGTTAAGTATTTTCCGCGATTTTTAATCGCAGGGAAAAATTTAATTAATTGTTTGTTTAACTTTGAGAATAACTTAGGTATGTTTTAAAGTACATATGGTAAGTTTTTCAATTTATTTCACACAAAAATCTATGAGTACTTTAAGACGTATCTAAAATATTCTTAAAATGAAAAAAGCTTTAGAAAAATTCTTCTTAGATTCTCAGAAAAAAATGTCCTGAAAAATACTTAATACTTGGCCTCCTAATCTGATTTCTCCTCTGAAGTGGCGAATGTATATAAAACTTTGTTTAAGAATATTATAATTTTATAATTCTGAGTAATTACACTTCTAAAATGAATTAATGAATACCTACAATGTGGTTAAATATTCATTTTGAGTCTATTTCATTCTTTTCTGATAAAACATTTAGTATTCATTATCAAGTGTTTCGCTCATTTTTATGACCAACAAATATCTATGTCATAATAAAAAATACTGAATAAATTAAAAACAAACTAAACTCGACCCAGCCCAAATTTTGAAATTGTTTCAGTGGTAATATCAACATAAAATATTCACCTACTTCAAGGACGATTGTTTTCCTTATTATGAAATTTTCGTTCTTTTTATTATTGACAGTAATTACAATTATAAAAAACTAAACGTCCACATGTGTGGCCAAGGGCGTGAAGAAATTGAAAAAAAATAAGAATTTGGAAGAAGTGTCTTCGATAAAAATTGTGCTTTCGAAATGTGAAAATTACATCTAGATCTTTGCGATGTATTAAATGATAAGTGTCAGGTTTTTATATGATTAATATGTTTGACTCATCTTTACTCATCTCACGTTACATATAGAATTTTTGTATAAATGTCGTCTCATATTTCAAATTGTATAACTTGTGTTAGGTTCGAAAGTGGTAGTAACAAGTCGCGCGTGCGATCGTACAGTGTTAGTATGTTGTTGTAAGATTTATAATACAGTCAGTGTCGAGACACAGCATGCGGTCAACGTATTACTTTCTTTTATACGTTTCTTTGAGCATGTTCGTGTTTCGGGTCACACAGTATTTTGCAAGAGACAATGGCGCTGTGTCTTTACGCGGTATGCGTAATACAGTACATAGATACGACGTGTACATACATATTTTAATCGTGAATATAAACCGAATATCAGATAGTGAATATTGGATATTTTATTCGATACAGTGTGAGGCAGAATACTGCCAACATAATGCTGCAGAATACAGGATAATACTGAATATTGCAGCATAGTACGATATACTACTGCATAATACAGCATTGTTCAGTATTATATGAAATAATACACAATAATACAGAGTATTATAAAATAATAAAGTATGTTACAGTATTATGCAGCATATACCAAATTAGAAAAGCATAATATTGTATAAGATTGGATATTACAGTATAATACAGCGTTATACAGTATTACACAGAATAACACAGCATGATTCAGCACAATGCAGTTTAATACTAAATATTACAGCGTAATACAACATAATACTGCTTGATACAGCATTTTACAATATTATACGGAATAATGCACAATAATACAGGGTATTATAAAATAGTACATATGATACAGTAGATTGATCTATTTACGTTAAATGATTATAATAGATTAGATAAATATAATTAGATAACCTCAGATAAAAATCTCTTAAAAATAAACTTTTCAAGGAAAGAATTTTGCTCGAAAGCGAATTATTGTAAAAATTTCTTAAAACGAATAGCTTCTGTTGCATATTATTTCAACAATTATTTCTTTCGTCAACTATGAAATACAAAAATACCAAAATAATTCGTCGCTCGAAATAGCTATTATTTTAAACGAATTCATATTATTTTTATTTTCAAGTAACTGTATTTCAAATACCTGTTTCAAATAGATTCTCGAGGAACATTCTCGAATTGGACGAACAGCAAAACGAAAAGAAAAGGTAACGTTATGTTTCACTTGTTGCCACCACGGAAACACGGAGCCATCCATAATTTATTGCTTGCCCGGCGCGGCAATTACAATTGAAAAGCCGAGATCTTAAAAATTAGTCGGGGCCCTCGGTGCGGCAAGATTTATTCGGTCCCCGCGAAAAGGTGGAGCAGGTACAGGCGATTTTGTTTCTCGTCGAAACGCAAACCTCGCTGCGGAACAATGATATCTTAACTGGGATCTCAATGGGGTTAATTAACACGAGCGGGTACCGACGTTTGCGGAGGCGAGAGAGAGGAGGGCACGGCTGGTTTTAACACAGCAACGCTGCGACGAACGATACCGCACGCTCGCCATGGCGTTAACCAAATTGATTAATCTCCGCTTCAGCGTTGATTAATTATTGACACGCTTTTGTTATCCAGACATCGGCAATTACCCGCTCGGTAGCAGCGACTGTTGCGCGCGAGGAATCTTTTATTTATGGTTCTGTACGAACAATAAGCGTTAAAACTCTTGGATTCTCTTCTGGAAAATCTAAATGCGTACAGCAGTTTATTTTAATGAAACTATTTTGAATACAATGGAAAATATAGTGTTCTTGACGATAATAATGGATTGGTTACATGTTTCGTGTTGATTATTTCGTCAAGTATATAGATATTTTTGAATTTATATTATTTAGTTTTAATGTTATATAGAAGTCCTGTAATGATAAAATATTGTAGGCAATTAACGTAACAATTATGTTAAAGATGCCAACTTTTTGTGCTAATCTATTCAACATAGAGTTTTTATTTGAAATCAATAGTCTTCCTTTTATATGAACCTACATTTCCCCATAAAAAAAAAATGAACATTGCATTTTTAAAGTATTTAAACGAAAGAGCATAATTTTTTGCCATTTTTGTGTAACGTTCTCTGCAATAAAAAGATACTTTAAACAATGATATTACTCCGAACGTAGGTTCTTATAGAAGAAAAACATGTCTTTAAAGTAAATTTAAATCCTTATTAATTTCAGATGAAAACTGTAGCCTCCGGACTGTACGCAAAACAGCTACAGTCAGTGTAATAAATATTTGTACAGAAATTCAAAATAAAACTTCATATATTTATTTTATTAATCAATTTTAGGGGAAGAAATAATTAACCAACATTCATATATTTATATATACATATATTTAGAGTAGATCGCATAAATTAAACTTTATTATTCGTAATGCTAACCTTTTATATCTTTTCTTATTAATTTTATTTTAAATTGGTTGATGTACGAATATTCCTTACACTGACTGTATGTTTAATGGAGACCTGCTATAAATGGCTGTTGATGTCTTCCGTAGTTTCCGACGAAATACTTCCGAAAAAAAATTACAAAATTTACTTGAATACATCTATAAAATATTCTCAAAGTTTCATTAAATTATATACATTCCTTTCTTGCTAAAAAAAATGCATACAAGTCACCAAAAAAGATCTCGAATTGTTCTCGGTGATCTCGTCGATGACTGCCTGCCTGCGAGGGCCTTCAACGACGGATCGATCATAATCACGAGAGCGTGTCGTAAAAGAAGGGGGAGGAAATGGTTCGTCGAAAGATTCCGTACAGCAGCCAGGGGCCACGGATAAAAGGTTAACCGAGCGGCGCTCGATTACGCTCGGACGCTGCGTGAAATCGCGCAGGTGTACATACCGAGCCACGGCTAATTAACGGCCTAACGGTGACGATGCCTACATTAGCTGATCGGACCTTCGATCGATTATCTTACCTAAACGCGCCCTACAATCGTTAACCTCTTGCTCGTGCTGGCAACAGTTGTCTGTTAGCGCATCTGAACCAGGGGCCGAACGTTTATTGTGAGAATTGTTGGGCTCAGAAATAGAGACCAGGTGCATTTTTGCACTCATACCACTTGTATTTCGTTGACGAATCAAGTTCATGCATTTACATGTAACTTTTAAGAAATATTAATCTGTATAGGATTCATGAATTTGGCAAAATTGCAAAAATAAACCCTAGTTTCATCCTTCGCGGTTGGGTTCAATTAAGACATGGCTGTCGTACCGGTTGGGATTAATTTTCAAGGAGCAGTGATACATAGTATGCAAGATTGTGGAGGATAAACAAGAATTATTAATTCTTTTGTGAACTTTAGATACAGTGGGTGTAGAATGTATTCGTACACCGATCAATTTCCCGAAAAACTTTTGTGTGAAATTGTAGTTTCTTAACTTCTCTTTTTTGTAATCAATGATATTTTACATATTCTCGGAAGTCTCTAAGATAGATATAGTCCAAACAACATTTACTAGTTAATATAACATGTGAAATTAACAAAAAGATGCGAAAAGTGGGTGAAAGTATAGAAGCAATAAGTATTTGTACGATTCTTATGACGAACCATTTACAGTAGAGTTTGTAACGTAAACACATTAGTTTATTGCTCCGTGCGAATTAGAAAACATCAAATTTCCAGTAAAGTACTTTTAAACAGTTGTCCGAATACTTATTGCTTCAACATTTCTATCGATTAATTGTTTTTTTTTCTTGTTAATTTCGCAACTTATATAAATAGCTATTTTTGTTTGTAATCTATCTATTTTAGACATTTCCGAGAATATGTAGAATATCATTGTTTATAAAAACTAAGTTAATAAATTACAATTTTACACAGTTTTTTTGGAAATTGATCAGTGTACGAATACTTTCTACGCCTACTGTATATGTACTGTTTATTTTGAAAACCGTGCAAATCAATTTTCTGTTGTTTCGAGAAAATTCACGATTAGCGTATCTGTCAATTAAAAAATATAGGTTAATTATGTCAAGTTTTGTAACGTTTCTACGAATTAATGAATATGTAATTTGATTATGTACATTTCTTTTCGGCGAATTTAACTAAAATAATGTATATTTACAGGCTGCATAAGAATAGAATCGTCAACATCATTGTCAACATCATCTTTCAACACGATAGTCTCCCTTGCTATCGAGGTAAAATGATTCAGGATTATCCGAACAAACGATTTCTAAGTCGGTGGATCAAACATAGGAGGCAATAGACCTTAACCAGATCAACAGGTTCAACGTCTTTAAATTTCTTTGCGAAGAGCTTTATCAAATCCCGTGGCTATAGATGAAGATTACGAGTGCGGAAACCTAACATGAAAGAATGAGACACGATGCAGATAACATAACCCTGCGATTGCTCCAGGGTATGTTTAGAAATGCTGTGGAACGTTTTGAGCCGTGGAGGCATACTGATGGATGTGATATCGAATTCTATTCTTACTTATTCAATAGATGTTGCCACCTTGTTACCGTGTGAACGAAGTGTCAGTCACTTCATGAACATTTGACGATGATAATAATCTGTCTTATCAAGAATTCCTTTAGCATCCTTCGATGCTGAATATATAGCCAATCCCATAAATATTCGTAACCTTTATGTGTGTTTACGAATTTTGTCTAAATTAAGTAATAGGTTTGATGTTCCCGCATAAATTATTCATTATAAATATATAAGTACACGTGTGAAGCTTATTCGTGTACATATTTATAATGAAACCTTATTTATTTATGGGTTACCTATGGGTATGAATACGTATAAGCTTAACTGTAGATCACAGTAACACCCGGTGTAAATGTTGTTGCTTTATCTTTTCACATTCTACAGCTAATTAAATTGAAATCAATCTTCATAATTATATTTTCCACCCAAAGCCGTTTCTATCCGACCTATACCACCTATTATCCAACAAATCATTTCTGTATAAATGATTTTCATAATAACTGCTCCTACATGCTGCACGAGATTACCGAACGCTTTGAAACCGGTTGTCAAATACAGTAGATACCCGGCGGAGCAAGAAGAGGCGAGTAATTCCCAGATTAATAACAACGTACCCCGACGTCGTCCACTCAAAAATGATTTTCGACGACGTGGGAATAAAAGAAACGCATCCACCGAGCAATCACGATCGACTTTTTCTAAGCCACGACACACGGTGCCACTCCCCTGGAACGGGTAATGAAGCCCGCGAGGGCTTTTTTCGCGACGAAAAGGACGAACTTCCAGGAAACGTGCATTACACACCGTCCCGGGTCCCTCCTGGCTGAGTGAAATTATTATGAGAGCCGGTTACGTATGTAAGAGCCGTGGCAAGATGGTGTTCGCTCGCTTGTCGCCGCCCCGAGCAACTAACCTTCCTGTTGTTGCATGACCCATGCCTTCTTCAGCATCTCCGCGGCCCCTCGTTCCCCGCCAACCACCGGCCTTTCGACTCTTTTTATCCTCCTTCTTCTTTCCAACACGGCAAAGACACACGGACCGCACGAAACACCGGTGTTTTATATATCGCAACACGCACCACGGGATTCTTCGAAAAGGAGCACGCAGGATAATTATTTCGGGACAAAGGATCCAGCTGAGGTTCGTCCGTTTATCGACGGGGCTCCAGGAAACCCGCGCGATTCGTTTTCCGTTTACATGGGACGTTCTGGCGTGATACCGGATAGGAAACGGGACGAGATTAATCACGCTTCTATCCGGGGAAATATGAAGAACGCGATATGGGAAGCATAAAGATTAAAAGCGTAATGGTCTATTTCCTGAAAAGTTTTTAAAACGTAGGTGTCTATCTTGGTCTTGGATCATCTTATAGAGTTGTCTCTAACAAGCTTCGAAAAGAAGAAAAGCTTGTGCTGCCATCCAACGATTAAAAACGAACTTCGTAGAAGTGGACTTGAAAGTAACAATAGGTTTCAAAGTTTTAATTAATACAGCACCATGAGAAAATTCACCGAACTTGTAAGTTCCGCCAGTAAATAAAGGGTTAATAACTATATGCAATACTCTGTGTAAATAGACTCTTGACAAATTTAACCTGTATAAATTGAGATTAACTGAATCACTCCTAAAGTATCGCCCCATACCTAAAAACTCCAGCAGGGATAACAAAATGCAAGAAAATGAATTTTACGGATACGTCGATCGCCATTTCCAGTAGCTGCTAAAGTAACGCACCGAAATACATGGATCCTATTTGGAGAAGGATACGGCGCAGCAGGATTTAGCTCGCGATCATTGGCGTGGTTATTGGAGGATATTTCATTGAGAGTGGTCTCCGTTCGTTCGGCGTGCTCGCTGAAGAATCTCGAGCCTGGTTATTCGCTCGTCGATGTCATCGGTGCCTTGGGCAACTATATCCTTCTCGTACAGCTGACCTCGGTGGACCTCTAAGAAGCCCAACCCAGTCTACCAACCCACCGACCCACCAAGCCCACCATTAGTAACCTACTCCGTTACCGCCGACGATCGAGGCGATTTCGATTCTCTTGTTCCTGGCTCGCGAGCAGCAACGATGCATTAAAGTAATGATACGCCGTGCATAGAAGAAGAAGAAAAAAAAAAGGTAACGCGTAAAAATACGTGTTCCACGTTTTTCCAAAGGGGAAAACACCGGACGCAGAGATTGGGCGTTTTGTTGCACAGGGTAGCTACGAAAGTATACCTCTGCGAGGGAAGGATTAGCAGTTGTCAATTCTTGTGAGACTCTAGGAACTGTTTTATGTATTGTAATAAACGAAGAATTACGAGAATAAATGTTTGTGCTAATTTTTTACATTTCAGTTATTGCTGGGGCAGTTGTTGTTCGGGCAGTTTTATATGGTCATTTGTAACGCTTTGACGAGTAGGAGGCATGTAAATTTGGCACATTGAGCAAAACTCTAGGCTTCAATTAACCTGAAGTTTTGTGATATGTTTTTTTGTTTCCTTCTTTGGAAAATGTTCAAAAGAGGAAAGGAGGTCTTGCCCAACTCTGATATTTGATCAACCTTGATTTTTACTCAATAACTTGCCAAATTTCTTTGTTCAGTATCGCACGAACATGAATGACAACTTGTTAATAAAACGAGAATATTTCGTCTTAATTCAGCATAATACTGCAATATACAGAGTATCCACACATCACAGACCATAGTACATTGTATAATGGCATAATGCATCAAGGTACAATATCATTTTTCATACTGTTACACAGTTAATACAGCTAAATATAGTATAATACATGATATACCATCGAAATAGAGCATAATACTGCTAAATACAGAGAATTGAAAAATCGCAGACTATAGCACATGGTGTAATAGCAAAATACATCAGGATACATCATTCTTCATACCCCTACACAGTGTAATACAGAAAAATGTAGTATAATCCATAATATTCCATCTAAATACAGCATAATACTGTAAAATATAGAGTAATCAAAAGTCACAGTATTCCATCTAATAATAGTGTAATACTGCAAAATACACAGTATTCAAACATCACAGACCATAGTACATGGTACAATAGCATAACGCATCAAGGTACAATATCATTTTTCATACTGTTATACAGCATAATACAGCAAAATATAGTACAATACATAACATTCCATCTACATACAGCATAATACTGCAAAATACAGAGAATTCAAACGTCACAGTCCATAATACATTGTATAATATATATATATAGCATTATGCAGCAAGATACAACACTATTCTTCATACTGCTACACAGTATAATACAGCAAAGTATAGTACAATACATGATATTTCATCTACCTAGAGCACAATACTGCAAAATACAGTTACCAAAACCATTCCGTAAGCAACGTTTCAATCGACTCCCCGATAAGTCAGCAGCGATATTCCTAACTAATCTCTTACGCCAAAAACACATGTTTTGGTCGAATTGTCAAGGATTCGATAAGCAGACTCATAGCGCCAACCTCGCAACAACGACGCGCAGGTTTCCGGGCCGCGTTATCGCCGTCGCGAAGTATAATTGATTTCCAAGTCGCCAATCTCGTACGTTAAATTCGCGCCGCGATAACCATAAAATCATATCTACAACGCTTCGTCGTCAAGATACGGTTTCCGGTGTATCGCGAGCATTTTCGATAAGTCGAGTTGAGTCCCCGAGATAGCAGCCGAATGGTGGACAACTCGAGATTCCCTGATGCGATCCATTCGGCTCTGACGTCTATTACGTTCGCCTTCCTACGTTCGCCGATAATTTCAGCATTCCACAAATCATTTAACGAGGCACACGCGCGACCAGTACGCCTACATGGTGCCAATACACGGTTGGAAACACGTCCGATAATACGGTCGGCCCTCGATCGGTTCTTTCTATCCAGTTTCCCTTGAGAGTCAACCCTGCGTCGATGTCCGCCCACGTTTGCCGCGCGTCGTAGAAGGGAAACAAGAGAAAAATGTCCGCCGCCGTTGGGCCTTTTTCCATTCGACATGCCGGCCCCGGAATTACGCGATTACGTGCCCGAGTTGAAAAGAGCGTCGCCTGTTGTTGGTATTTCAATCCGGTAGCCTGTCCACGCTTCTGCAGTATTTCGCCTCTGACATTCTTACTGGCGGTAATGGCGTTCGTGAAGGGAGATAATCGAATGGCTGTCTTGTTTCGGAAACGACTGGTGCGTCGAGAATCCTCTTGTGGACGTACGTTTGTTTCCGTGAGGGATAGATCCTTTCACGTTGGCGTATCAGGGATCATAGGTAAGGAAATTTAGGAGGATATAACTTCGGCAATGGTTATGATTAGAAAAGGGACTTCGACTATGGATTCTTGATTGATTCGACAAGGTAGAATAGGGTAACTTGTTTAATGGTACACGGACCTGAGAGGTTGTAGGTATTATTCATACTCAAAATCAAACTATAATTAACCCTTTGCACTCGAGTGGTGACTCTTAGTCATTAGATAGCCATTAGCCATTAGATTTCACGCAGCAAATCTACAATACCTAATGTTTCTTTAGGTTTCATTTCTTTGGAGTTCGAAGTATCAATAAAATGGTTGTCAGTGAGGTAAAGGTGACCTTATTCTCAAATCTAGATAGCTTAGAATTCATGGCAGTAAAATGCTAAGAAACATCTCTAGTTGCTGGCAGATATCAGAAAAAAGGCCTCGAGTGCAAAGAGTTAAATTAGAGTATTTATTGCTTCATAAATCATGGTTGAAACGTATAGACTATTTAACACGTTGACTACCAGACTAATATTCTTGAAAATTTCTACTGTGATAAAATTTTGTTTATAACTTATTGGAAACTATATAATCAAACAATTATTGTGGTATTTATTTTTATAATTTCATTCAAATTTATTTTCTTTGACACTTAACATGAATTCATTTTTTTTACTTCTTCCGTGAACATCACTATCATCCATATGTAGGTGGCGTGGTCATCAACGTGCTAATTAAAGATTTATTTGTAGGAATAGAGACAAATGGATTCTTTAGACGTTCTTCCTGAAGCAATCTTCTTGAATCACTGAATTTTATTCATACAAATAACTTTGAATCTTGTATACTTTGTCTGGAATAACATTTTCCCTATTCTAATTCAAGCATTGACAATTTCAACCATTCGTCGATGGATTTGAGTAAATCTCGACCCATACTATTTTATAAATAATAAATAATAAATCCAGTTTTAGTTTCGTACTACGGTCTGTCTTTAAATCCCTGGATGACGAATTTGATCAACATTTGACTCGACCCAGTTTAACTAAAAAGAATTTACTCTTATTTCTACATTAAAACTGCTGTGTTTACATTCCACCTATGTTCAATTCACGTAAAAATGTGTCCACCTGGTGCGCGCTGACAGAGAAATTTGTAAACTGTGTCATTGGTCACGAATCATTTCACTTCGGTCTTATACGTCAGTGATCGAGAGTAGTTGAGACGGAAATTTAAATTACGAACTTACGAAATACCACCTAAGGGTTCGTGATGTATACTCTTCGCTAAACACAAAAATTCTATACAAATTTAACCTAAATAGAAATTTATTTTATTCTGCAAATGTTATGACATGAACTTTACTTTCGATCCTTTTTATATTCTTGCATATTTGCATTTTGTCGTTTCTTGTACATTACTTGGAGTGTCAAGGGTTAAAAAAAGAAACTCTTACGCTCCTTTTTGGAAACTCCGTTTCTCAACGAAATTCCCTTAAAATTCTATGTCGAATGTGCCTCCAGAGGATCGCTACTCGCTAAAGCTACTCGCTACACAAGCAAAGATACCCTGATCGCACGACCATCCCGCAACCCTAACAGAGGATTTTTCTCGTCGGCTCCCGCCGCGAAACTCGCGAGCGTATTAGCGACTGGGCATTTATCACCCCGCGAGCTTAACGCATGGGATCGTCGGGACGAGGAATTAATTTAAATTTCAACGTGCGATTTCCATGAAATCGCCGCTTTGTACGCGGCAAGGTAAGGAGCCCTATTGAGAAGAACAGGAAATATTAATAAATCCGCTGGTAGGAGATATCTTAATTATCTATGCGCGTACCCGCGAAGAAGGTCGCCGCGTCCGAGCGATCCAAAGAGGCTCGATGGGCGAGAAGTAGTAAAACTTGATTTCACGATTTCGCATAAATTATCGGCAAGGTATCTCGCGCGAATCGCTCCGAGGCGATGTAGAGAAAGGCCACGGGAGAAGCGCAGGAAAGGGAAATATTAATAATCCCATTCACGAGCCGTCCGACGTATCCCACGTCTTTATCCGCGCGGAATTTGATAGCTCCGGGGAAGACTATATCGGCGGACACTTTTTCTTGCCAACATTCGACCCTCTTACATTCACCGGATTATCCGGCCTTTTATGTTACCTCGCTCTTTTTTCAGTCCATTGTGGCTCGTTCGCTTATCTGCTTATCATATTTTCAACGTCCGATCCCTGGACCAAACTGTCGCTTCTTAATATTTTTAGGATGTCTCAAGTCTCAACAAAGTTGCGGACCAAAATAAATTTCACTCTCTTTGAATCGCGAAGAAATATATCGGGGTTGTTGGTGGATCATTATTCAAAATAACAATGATCTACCGGAAACAATGGTCACATAAGATGTAGGATAGCATGATTACAAGTAGAAATATTTGGCACTGTTTGAATTGCGATGCAATATGTATTCAACGTCCAGCCGATCCCTGAACCAAACTGTCGTTTCATAATATTTTTAGGAAGTCTCAAGTCTCAACAAAAGTTGCAAGCTAAAATATATGGCACTGTTTAAATTGTGAAGAAATATATTTGAGTCGTTACTAGTTCATTATTCTAAATAACGAGGATCCTCCAGAAACAATGACCACTCCAGATGTAGGGTAGCATAGGGCTAGTTGCCTATAATGGGCTATGTTGTAACTTGGTGGTAATTATTAATTCCTAGTTGAGTAAATCAGTAAATTGCAAATGAATACAACTGATGCGCTTAAAAGTATTTTATATCGTACAAAAATGCTTTCATACTTCAAATGTAGTCAAAATGAATCATTACACGATAAAAGTCGATTCTCGAATTAAATTATATTCACAAGCTACATGTATTCTTTGTTATCAAATGTTTTATAATTACGTGTTCCAAACAATGTGTCAAAACTTACCCCTGCCACAATTAGTCTCCACCCCATTCTACAGAGTGTTCATTTGAAAACATTTCAGCCGAATATCTCGAAAAGTATCGAAGATATGAATAAAGTGTAAACCAGGTGTTCAAAGATTGTTAAGTGGGGCAGTATGAGTTTTTTATTTGTATGGCGATGTCAAAATCATGTAAAGGACAATTTAGCATTTTTAAAAGAGATGCGGTATTTTCATTATGTAGTTTTGCAACTGATAAAAAGACGAGTTTAAACATGTATAATATATTGACTTTGGATGACCTTGTGAGGATGACATTTGTAATGCTCACTAGATAAGTCTACGGAATTTGCTATGAAATATTTTCATAGAGAAACATTTTTTGAAAAAGATGGATAGAACATCTTTTATGGAGAATTCAATTGCCTACAAAATCATTTCTATAGGTTTTCCCTGAATTCTGCATATTTTATGAGATATTTCCAAAAAACTGTGATTTCATCGATCGATGAACTTTGATCAAAGCTTTGAAGTTCAACCACCGCTGCAGTCCCCGAGGACTCGTCATCCCATAGGAAAAATAGAAACTTCGCACCGTTTCCAAGAACAACAATCATAAAACTCCAATCAGGCCCCTAGAAAAGGCCCCGAGGAAAGCGCGAGCCACGAGATCGTGTTCGATTCGCCGTCCGGCTCGCAGTTATTCACAAAACAAGTCCCAACCAACACCCACGTCGATTTCCATAGCAAGTGGGTCAAGAGTACTCATCGAAAGCGTCCGCGACAAAGAGGAAAAAATCTCACGAGGCGCGGATTACAATAAATGAATATTAACAGCCGAAGCCGGACGGCCGAGCGTCGAGATCCTCGAGTAAAACACACAATGCGCGGATTTCCTCGGCGTTCGTTTCCAACACGCACAGCCGCGGAATCGCGATTGTTATCGGCGGATAATTCGTTGCAGAATCGTTGCGCGCGCGAAAGGAGCCTGGATTTTCCTCCGGGGCACTTTAAGAGGATAACAGGATGCGGAATATTAATCATTCCCATTCACCCGATATCCGCGATCGTTTATTCAGCCTCGCGAGCGCGCGCACGTCCGCGATCGAGCATGATCCGACCGCGACGAGTAATATAATTTTCACGATCCCGAATAGGCTGGATCTTCCACCTCGGTTGTCTAGCGCGGAGTGGTTTGTAACCTTTTTTCATCGGCAACCTGTTTTAGTAAAACGAAATTATTTCTCGCGGGTACAGGCTTTGACCGTCGTGTCCACCAATGGGGAGCGAGATGCGTCTAGGGCAGGATATCTCAAACTTGTCTAGCTTGATTCCCCCTTTTTGTGACGTTGGATTTATTGACAACTAGTTCTAAAGAATTTTTAGTATGAATTCGGTCGTTCTATGAACTGCGTTGGCGATTTTAAAAGTGAATGCAATAAGGGTTAACCCGTTCGCTGGCAACTACGAGGTGTCTCGTAGTTCAAATTGATTGCAATTACTCAAGGGATAAGTTTATAGCATTTTTAGTCGCGAATTATTGCAAAAGAAGATCGTAAATTTTATTTTTAAAACAACGAAATTAATATCACTTTTTATGTGTACTAATGTATTGGAATGGATATGAAATTTGTGTTTGGATAGCGTTCCCTTTGACATTATTATCGATGAACATGGAAGTGAAATAAAAGAAAAAAAAACAATCCTGTGATAATCTGGTCTCTGGTCAACTTGATTTTCCTGTTTTATTCTTCTTTATTCGTCGCTAAAGCATCACAAAAATTTAGCAGCAACGTTATGAGCAGGGATGTGTATATAAATTTAGTAAACAATAAAATAGGATGATGTACATGTACAGTAATAGTTCATTCACCTCGAGAATATCAATATTTTTGGTACGATTCCCTTGTCAGCAATGACAATTCAGGTGTAAAGTATTGACATTAGGTAAGGGCTAAGACTCTTCTCCACCGGAGTCATATGAAACAAAATTTCTATAGGCTCTATCGCTTTATGCATTAATTTGAGTTTCTCCAGCAACTTTTTCATCATCACTTCCAAACAGCCACTGTCTGAATTAATTCGTTTTTCATAAGTTTTTTAATTGTAATTATTAATTACATTCAATGGCCACAAAATTTACTCTTGTCATAGCAATGAATGCATTGATCTGTATGGAACTACTAAATCGAAAAATCATGTAAATTAATAAATTTATTTGTAAATTCTTCTTCTTCTTCGGGTTCACATTTTGTAAAATTGTATAAAATAATATACATTGTAAATTAATAAATTATATCAATTAATTGTGATTAAAGTGAGGAAATAATATTTCCAAATTACGGCATGAACTATATTCAATCTGCCATTTTGATTTTTTGAATTCTTATATCAGATTAGTAATCACCGGCTCTAAAACGGCTGATAACATTTTAGAATACAAGTCGGCCATATTAGATCCACCATATTGATTTTTTGAATCTTTATATTAGATTAATAATTACTGGCTCTAAAACCCCCGATTATACAAATTTTCATGGAAATTTGATAGCTTCTTACAACATGCGTCGGCCATATTGGATCCACCATCTTCATTTTTTGAATCTTTATTAGATTTTTAATTGGGAGCCTCAAAAGCTTCTGTATAAAAAATTTCCTACAAACCTGAAGACTTTTTTAATTTTGGCCAAGTTTCGAGGATAAATAACATCTTAATTCAAACAGAGCACTAAAGCGCAATAAAAGCAAACAAAGTTTCATTCTTATAAACGAAAATTCATATACCCCAAATCTGATATTATTATATAATTATTAAATAATGGGTACCGTCCCTTAAAGGCCATCGAAGGCCACGAATAGGTGTGTCTATCGTGAGTCTAACCGACGACATTATTTGCACCGTCTTAATTCAAACAGGGTAGTAAAGCGCAATAAAAGCGACGATAAAACGCTCTCGGCGAACGGGATTCGACCAGGTTCAAGGGGTCGTAAACGTCCAAGTTAATAAGCCACGGTAAAGATTAAAATACAATGATGACGCGCCGAGGGATTCCACCGCGTCGCGACACGTTTCTAGGACAATAGGAAGCGCGTGCCACCCGTGATCTTGTCGCGCCATTTTCTCAGTATTTCTCTCGATCAAGATCTTGAGAGATATTGAAAAGAGGATGCTCGTAAGTAATATAATACAAAACATTGATTGAAATTTACTTATCAATTTTAAGTAATAAGAATTCCTTGCCCAAACCTTATTATTTGCAAATCTTTTAAAATATTGTTTTATGTTTAATCTTATGATTGAAATATTTATCAGAAAAATTTCGGAAATTAAACTTCTCATCTACGATAAGACAGATTTATCTGGAAGCCAAGTAGTATTTTTAAAAAATATTCGGTAACAAAAGAATTACTCTGCTATTAAACAAGATTTAGAAAACCTAAGACGACTCACGTATTCTCGTTTAAAACTTGTTCAATGACACAGTAATTTTTTATTGCTGAATATTTTTTTGAAAATCATTACTACTTACCTAATACAGAAAACATACATAAAGTATACATAATGTACGTTGAAAATATTCTACAATCGCTATAAGATAATATTGTTATTTCATTTTGCATAAGTGTACGTTAAGTACATTTTGGTTATGTTAAGAATGTATTTCTATTATAAATCTATGAAATCCGCAATCTAATAATCGGTTTCACACATTTCCCTCCATTTTTGACACGATTTCCACCACTTTGGGGGAAAATGATAAGGACGCTTCTTGTTCCATGGGTGGCACTGTCAACGATCGTGAATTTTTGTTTCTAAGCAAGTCCAAAAGTGACCATATTTGAGCATTCGCGTTTATGCATTCGGATCGATCGCTTTAATAAATCCACGCGTGATAAAAATGGACAAAATTGAACGAAGAAACGAGCTAGGCACTTGGTAACTGGTTGGACAAGTTCAAAATTAATCGAGCGAATTGTAAATAAATGTAATTAGCAGTGACGTGAAAAAGGAGGCGAAGGTAACGGAGACTAGAGGACGTTCTCGAGGAAATAACGATGAAATAAATATATCCTGGTGGAATCAGTTTATGTTATAGGGGACTGGATTCTTCGATGAGCTTGAGTGGACAAATTCTATGAAACGAGTTTAGACATTTACTAATCGTTTCTTGAGAAATCGAAAAGTGTCTGAATGATTAAAATGTGACTTGGATTGGATAATTTGCATTTCTTCTTTGGTTCTGGGTAATCTAATCTAAATATTACGTATATTGAACGTTAATCATGGTCAACTGCGGTTGTTTATGCAAATTCGTGGATTCCTAGATACAGAAAAAGAATGTAGATTTGCATAAAAGTATATCTTATCTTCTAAACAGTATAACATCCCGTAGTTTTATATTATTGTTGATGTTTTATATATTTTTGCATTTGTGCACAGACATGCCCAAACATCCATAGTCTAATTATTACTAATGATACATCATGGATTACACCATACTTAAGGGGGTTAATAGGTTTAGAAATACTTTTTTTTTAGTGAACGAATGTATATGTTATAATGAAACTGTGAGAACGTTTTTTTGGATATATTCAAGTAAATATTGTAATTTTTTGGAAGTATTTCCTCGGAATGTATAGAAGATATCAGCCACCCATCGGAGGTCACCATCAAACGTAGTTATTTTGCGTGTATTCTGAAGGCTACAGTTTTCATCTGAAATCAATAGGGATTTAAGTTTACTTGAAAGACACGTCTCTCTTCTAGAAGAACCTACAACCGGAGTAATATCATTCTTTAAAGTATCTTTTTATTCCAAAAAACTTTATACAAAAATGGCAACAAATTATGCTCTTTAGTTTAAACACCTCTAAAAATGCAGCATTCAATTTTTTAATGGGGAATTTAGGTTCATATAGAAGAAAGACATGTGTTTAAACTAATTTAAATCACTAAATTAAATTTAAACGAGTCAGTGTAATAAGTATTCGTACAGGAATTCAAAATAAAACTTCATATATTTGCTTTATTAATCAATTTTAGGGGAAGAAATAATTGACTAACATTCCTACATATATTTAGAGCAGATTGCATAAATTAGAGTTTATTATTTGTAATGCTAACCTCTTATATCTTTTCTTATTAATTTTATTTTAAATCGGTTGCTGTACGAACAATTCTTACACTGACTGTACGTTTGATGGTGAGGTCCGATGATGGGTGATATCTTCCATATTTTCCGAGTAAATACTTTTAAAATATTACAATATTTGGTCGAATATATCTATAAAATATTCTCAAAGTTTCATTAAATTATATACATTCCTTCCTCGCTAAAAAAATTCATGCAAATCACTAAAAAAAAAACGTAGTTCCTAAACCTATTTCCCCCTAACAACGCTCGACGCAAAATTTATACGACAAATTCTGCATTCCTCGAAGCGAACGCTGATTACGGAAGAGTAACGGCGGCCATTTTCGCGGCGTCTCGATACTTTAATTCCCAGAAACTATTAGAGCCCGCTAGACGAACGCTAAAACGTTGATTGATCATCGCGGAACAGCCGTAAAGAAAGATCTGGGGAGAGGAATAATTCCATTCTGGTTTAAGTGTGAGACTCGATATCTTAATTCCCCGAAGGTGGCGAAGGGGTCACGTTACGGAGTCATACGAGAGCACGAACGAGCAGGACGGTTGGTTCCTGGTTGTTGGTCCAGAAGAGGAGAGGCCGGACGTAACTGACAACGACTAATGGTCGGGCTGAGGCTCGCGAAGGGTACGAGATAAACCCAGCCAGGACAAGGGTAAGCCAGCTCGTTCCGTTTTCTCGTTTACACGTGACCACGAGGGCGTTTTGTGCCGCGAATTGATCGGTACACAAACTCGAGTGAAGTCGTTAAGCGAGACCTGGCCCTGCACGAGGACATCGACGCTGGGAATGGGACCTGAATGCGACCCCACGCTGTGGGAGACTCGATTTCAGCCGCGATCAAAATTCTATTCCCTTCGACCGTGACCGTGTGAATTGCGTGTGTTGAGAGGAGCTTCGGGTAAACGGTCGATTTAGAGAAAAGTGGAGTTCTCGGGTTCATTCAACTTGAAATAATTACAGGTCACGAGTAGACCGGTCCAAACTCCGTGATGTTTGAATATACTGTATTTTGCAGTATTGTACTCTAGGTAGATGGAATATCATGTATTCTATTATATTTTGCAGTATTATGCTGTATAGCAGTATGAAAAATGATGTTGTATCCTGATGCATTGTGCTATTATACCATGTACTATGGCCTGCGATGTTTGAATATACTGTATTTTGCAGTATTATGCTGTACTTAGACGGAATATTATGGATTATACTACATTTTGCTGTATTATACTGTGTAGCA
>NC_071982.1:2260950-2341296 GCF_026283585.1 Hylaeus volcanicus
GAATATTATGGATTATACTACATTTTGCTGTATTATACTGTGTAGCAGTATGACGAATGATGTATCTTGATGCATCATGCTGTGATACCATGCGCTATGGTCTACGATGTTTGAGTATACTGTATTTTGCAGTATTACGTTCTATTTAGATGAAATATCTCTTGTCTAGAGCAGTAAAATTCATTCAAATCAAATCCAAGCACCTAGAATGTTTTAATCTCTCTCCTCTTAACTCTTTAAAGTTAGGTAGCTTAGAAACTATCCCACCTTTTGCTTATCTTTACTATTTTATTTAAAGTTTTTCATTCGTGTGCCCATACTATGAACTAACGCAAAAAGTAGAATAATTAGAATTAGAAATGTATAACAGGCAAAAGGTGTCAGCAAGTTGTTGACACTGTTCTTCTGTGCATCTTGAATTTTATTTTCCTGTCATAATTGTGTGCGTCAACGAGTTAATCAAAGATTGAATAAAAGGTACAAAATAAAAACAATCCCTCGATGGAACGTTGTATCTTGTATCTACTGATAATTTCACTGTAATACTAACCAAAACAAGCAAGAGATACTTTCTCCATCAAAACCAACGCAAAATGCAACCGGTAGATACTCAAAACTATCTCGAATCTCGAACTCCGGCACAAAAAGCGGAACAAAACTCGCCCCTAGATCGGAGCAAGGCCTCCCCAAATCGAAGAAACGCAACATGAAATTATCGCTACAACGATCACGCGAAGAACTTAATCCCGACCACAAATATCCATCACAGGGCGCTAGAGCAAGTCAGCGATCTACGAAGCACGACGATAAAAAGTAAATCAAAGCATCGCATCTGCGTAACAATAAACCCATCCGACCGCAGGGTTACGTTTCGTATTAAGACAACATCCCCCTGTCATCTCCGTTCTCTCTGGCTTCCGCGTGGAGAGGTAGGGCCCCCGGTTTTTGTTCGATCCCCGCGATTCACTTGCCGATAACGCGTATATCCGAGTAGCCATCAGAATCCCAAGATAGCACCACCATCTAGAGCACCATCCGTTACAGCATCCAGTGCCAAGCGGCATCCATTACTCGCCTACCCGTTCGCCCGGGTGCGTATTGTATTCCACCGGGGTTCCTGGCTGCGTTCTGCGTTCCATCGTCGGCACGGACCGCTTTATTAATGTCTTTATTCACGGCGTCTACCCGCGAATAGATGTATTATCTGCACCAGAGGCCCTGGTACTCGCGGATAAGTCACGGCGATGCTTTCCAGCCGGCCACGTGCACTCCCGTCGTCCCCGCGCGTCAATCACGCGTGCACGAATTCGCTTTCACTCGGCTAATTGCGTTTAACGTTCCCCCTCGTCGCCTCATGCGCGTCGGGACGCCCGCGATCGGAGAAACGGGAATCCTGGAAATTGGATCGCCGTCGCGCACGTGGGTGGCGACATTAATCAACCCGACGCGCCGCGCCGCTCGCGACGAGGACTGCGCGTTTGTTGTCGGCCAATTTAATCCCGGACGCTTTTGCGACGATTTGTTAAATGAGAATGATGCACGCCGGAGTCGACGATTCGACCCTTTTCGAGAGATTAAGGGTGTGGGCTACGGTGTCGTTTACGAGTGGGTCGTTGGTAGGATGATCATCGAGAGGAAACGGCATTGTGATACTCGTGATTTCTGATTGTGAAATCGGATGTCAAGCGATCCGATACTCGGAATTTCTAAAAATCATTGTTTGTTTGGTATAAATGAGACGATCACTGCACGAATCGATTATATTATTATAAAAGATGATAATCTCTCTCATTCTACAATATTTTCCCACCTTTCTGACATAGTCATTATACCGGCACTTAAACATTTCTGTAGGTTTTCTTTATTGAATATTGACGGAGTCTGCAGCACGAACTTATGTTGTTCGTTGCACAAATCGATTGACTCCAGTTCTTGAAAAATCTTAAATTTAAGTGCCATGTTGGTATAGTCATACGTTTTTATATTTATAATAACTTTCCTGAATAATAAAGATTAGCGCTATTAAACGACAAAATTTTTTTATACCGAGCAAAATTGATAGGCTATATTTATTAATAGCCTTGAGACAGGGTGAATATGCAAATGGCATAATTTTTGGTCTAAAGGATGAACAATCAAAACTAGTGGCGATGGTTGCTTGTTTTGTTGAAAATCAAATGAATGTACAGTAAAGTCTCCATAAATGCACTAGTTCGGTCCCGAGTTTGTGCATTTATGGAGACTTTACTGTACTATGTACATTACAGACATCCAATGTACTCCTATTCGTGCTTTATGAAGAAATAAAATCCTGAATCTCCCTACGAAAACTCATTTATTCCGAAACAAACTTTAAATGTAATCGTACATGAAGCATGATACATAAATTCCACTAGTTTCAATTTTAGCGTTATGTAATATCTCCAAAAATGGATTAGGGATACGAGAAGTATGTATACACGAGTTTCCTTGCGTTCGATTTTCAATGAAGCTTCCATATTTCAAGCTTTTAATGGAGCTTCATCGTACAGTTTTCATGCTACTATGCGCGTGGTGCAATAGGCGCAACGCTTTGTGCAGCCTCCAGACGCGGTAGGAAAATGCAGGAGGCACGTTCACGGAGCAATCAATGAGCGATTATCGTAATTACTCTCGCGATTAAAGGTTCGAGCACGGCTTTGCCTCTTTCACGCCCGCAACCGTGCGCTCGTCTTCCTTCGAGCCGTAGGAGGGAGACTTTCTAATATCTCAACGATCTGAACATTATCGACTACCTGTGCTTCTCACAGGATGCATCGGGTAAGCGTGAAGTATTAATATACTTATGGATCAATAACTTTAATACGGTAAGTATTTATATTATTCGCTCTTCATGACGGCAACGCTTAATAAACTCAGGAGTAATGTAAACTCTTAAAACAAAACGAAGCGTAGATAACAAGGTGTAGATAAATAGTTTTTGTTAACGATGTATGAGGAGATTTATGTTGTATGTATCGTTTATGTACATCTACTTACGTATCGTTATTAAAACTGTAGATATTTTTATTAGTATAGATATTATATTAAAAAATTGTATTGTTTTCAAATTCGGATGCAAAGGAAAGTCTTAGGAATTAAAGGAGAGCATTGTTTATAAATAGTTTTTGTTAACGATGTATGAGAAAATGTATATTGTGAATATTGTTTATGTATATCTACTCGCGTATTAGTAACAAAACTGTATATATTATTATTATTAGATATCATATTTAATAACTGTATTATTTTTCAATGGGGGTTAATGTAAATTCTTAAAAGTTGAAGGAAATCAAGGTTTAGATAAATAGTTTCTGTTAACGATGTATGAGAAGATATACATTGTAAATATTGTTTATATATATCTACTCACGTATTGTTATTAAAACTATGTATATTATTATTACTAGATATTATATTAACTAACTGTATTATTTTCCAAATCGGGTGTAATCGAAAGTTTTAGGAATTGAAGGAAAGCAACATCTATAAATAATTTTTGTTAACGATGAATGAGAAGATGTACATTATACATATTGTTTATATATATCTACTCGCGTGTCGTTAACGAAGCGGCGATATCTAGAAATAATAAAGTACATATTTACTAACTGTATAACTTTCTAATTCCTAATTGAACATATCAATTTTAATTTTGTTTGGATCATTAATTGATTATTTGGGACACGTCTAACATAAGTATGTTGAGATTCAATTGAACTGTACGCGAACGTTGTCAAGCGAAATTTCTCGCATCCTGACTTTTCACAAGCACGTTTTCCGGTTCTGTTACCGCTTCCAACAAGGTTCAATTTCTTTTTGCCCCTTACCGCGTTCAGGGTCGCCTCTATCATTAGGAGCAATAACTTATGTCGACGATACGATGCTAATGAGGGCTCGTTGCACAAGCCATCGTCGTTATTTACAGCTGCGTATTTTTACTATTGCGATAAACGTAGCTGCGACCAGCTAGAGACGCGTTTCGGTGCATCCGTCTCCGACTTTAGAGCCTCTTATTGGCCTGTCCGAACGATGTCGCGTTTCCTGTTTTCAGGGCGGAGCAATCACGACGGGTCTAACAGGTCTAACTTATTTCGAAACGGACAAATTATTTTCTGCGTGAATGGAGGATAGACAATATTCTCATCTAATTAAAAAACTTTGAATAACGAGTGAAATATAGACCGCGTAACCGTTATTCGTTGAATAAAGATCGTAGAATGGAACACTTGGTATCGAAGAAATTAAAATTGATAAATTCATTCGCTATCTATTAATCGAATAATTTGCCTATTCCTGGTCGAATAGTTTTATGGAATAATATGAAGGATAATGAATTGGTCTTGTAGTAATGAAATACAATTTTTCAAAACTCGGCAATTGATCAATAATAATTATTCCAAGACCATTAAGTGAGTGATAAATAAAACCAAGTTTTGTTAGGATTTTTTGGAATTCGTTAAAATGTAGTTTCAGGTGGTACAAGATGAATAATTCTCTCAGATGACTATTAAGCAGTGATCAATATGGGGATGGAAATTATACAAAGAAGAAAGAAAAAGTATACAGAAATAATTCTTTATACATGATTCTGTATATTATTATTTTTAAGTGACCTTATCAAGCATAATTAATACATATATATATATATATATATTGAATATGTGGAGTAGAATTTCGAGGGAATCGAAACATCGAATGAATAAATCATCATCATCATCACCATCATCATCAGAACTTATTCATTAACACTTCTATTATATGAACCTGCAAACACAGCGAGGGCGTACTATAAACAAATAGAAGTATTACATTCGAAATGAATAAAAAGACAGCCTGCATCGGTAAATAGATTTATACATATTTGTATAAATATCCCTATTCCACCTATGACGACTGAAGTTGCTCTTATCACCGCACAGTTTCATTTCCATCATCAAACCTTATCAAACCCCTCGTCACATTCTCGTTGGAAGTAACCAGAGCAAAATATTGCCGCACGACGCATTACCGCACCATCGAGCTGGACCAACATCGATTAATGTTTACTGTTACCTAGCAACTTTCAACGACTGACGGTGGCAAAGAAATTGAATCCCGCGGCACAGAAACGTGCTCCCGAGGTCGAAGTCGGGTCCCTCTCGTTCCTGGTCGATTCCAGCCAGCATCCTGGAAGCGACGATTCGACACGGCGGTAGGGGTAGCGCGTTGCGCTCCGCGCTCGCCAGGATGTGCAGGCGCATGCACAATTTATAATGCAATTAGAGCCTCGGATGGTAGCGCTCGGATTTATGGCAGCTGGAGAATCTACCGTCCGTGGAGGAGAACCAACGAAGGAAGCGCCGAAGAGAGCAGGAGAAGAAACGAGATAGAGGAGAGGCTGCTGAGGCCAACGTCGAGGGCTATATTCTCGCGGGAATGAGTTATATGCCTCCCGCGGTTCCGATACATTATTTATCGCTCGGCTTTTCATTATTTCTGCGTCGTGAGCGCCGCTGATTTAGCCACGAAACGCGGTTTCCGGCGGCGTGCGTCCGACATTGAATTTCCAGACAATCTGGAGCAGCGACGGGCAACCTCCTTCGCGGCGGTGCGTTGTTTTGATAAATTGATTCTACTCGTCGTACTCTATTTTCAGAAGTACAGTATTATAACGCTACAATAATCATTGTGTCTACGCGAATGAACAATCACGAACGTGATATAGAATAGGAATACAGTGAAGTCTCCACAAATGCACAAATATCTCTACCATAAATGCACTGAAACCATCCCCACCACTGGGGGGTATTCCATAACGAGCATTCGACGCGACCGTCACGCGGATGTTGTTCGCCCTTCCCCTTCTCTACTTCGAGAGGCACGAGCGAGGTAGGCACGGCCGCAACCGAAACAATTCATTCGAGACATTCGAGACAATCGTGAGAAATTTAAATATTAATATCTGTGGTATTAATGTTTCGTAAATTCTTTTGTGGACGGATCCAACGAGCCTTCGAATCGATCTGTCACGACATGTCACGCGGTTGTTGTTCGCCCTTCCCCTTCTCTACTTCGATAACGAACCGCGACTCTCGACACAGGTATACGAGGGGTGAGAGATCATTCGTCGTTGATCCTTCGTTCGATATGGATCTCGCGATCGCGCGTCCGCGTCTCGCGATTTGTAGTTTCCCTTGGTATCCTTAGGTTGGTTTGGTTAGTTTTAAGGCATGCGTGTACGAGTGTCTCCTCTGCCAAATAATTATTAAACATTCGTTCAATTCTTTTGTTCGTTCGTAAGTCCATGTTGAACTGGCAACTTCGTTCTCCATTTCGGTCACTATTACTTCATGTGATAAGTGTAGTGGCCAATTGTGAGAGAAAGACGATCGATGCCTCCGGGTCAATTCTCAACTCCTTGCGTCACGTCTGGGTAGTCCAGGACTCGGCAAGCTGCGCAGTAAGGCCAAAGCGCAGTGAGACGGATCGCGAGTTGGGTCCGCCGTGGCTCCCGACGTGGCGTGGGGTGTGGTGGACTGGTTCGGAGGTGTCGGTCGTCATCTCTCGAGTCAGATCGAGTCAGAAGTCTGAAGTCAATATCCCAATATCCCAAACATTCCCATACAGAAAACCACAATATTGTTACGTACATTTACAAATACTAGCACTATAGAATCAAACTAACACAGACTAGCGTTCGAAAGAAAAGCAGGAATAGCAAAGCTCAAAAGGAATACAATTTTAATAAAAATTGAATTCCTTTTTCCCGATAGAATATTACACAACTCTCATAAATAATCTCAAACGCGTACCAAGAAAACTCAGATTCTAAACGCAATAAACCTTCGCTGGATCTATAATTCAATCGTATCTTCCACAAACAAAACCTATCGCAGCGGCCTATATTCTCACCGAACGCAAAACCGATTTATCACGGCAGCAGAATTTACCAGGGAAACCTTGTATCGCGTAAACGTCAACCATGCCAAAAGAAGCGTTTCTAACAACGATCGCGTTCTTCCTTCGGTGATGCATGCTAACGGTACCGAACCTATAAAACACTTTGCACGAAACGAGCGTTGCTTCGAGAAGCAACAACCGAGGACCGCTCCCACAATTGACAGAGCAATTCGGATTTAAATCGCCGCTAATGACACGCGAATCTATCTCAGTGGATCATCGCCAGCTCCTTATTAGGAAGGCCAACGCGGCGATGGTGCTCTTCGCGGGCGCAGAAGAAAAGAGTACCTAGGAATGAAATTGCCCAGAGGTGAGCAGAGAGTCTATGATGTCATCCGGCGCAAAACGAGCGCGCTGTAATGATCGACGATCATCCTGGAATAACCAATCCCGAGACAATCTACGTATTCCCGGTACTTCGGTGACAGAGATTAAACGAAGTCCTTGGAGAGCATGGTTTCACCTCTTTGACATTTCAGTCGCTTTCCATGAGAATGGTTAAGGGTGGGGGCGGGGGAAGCTGCGTTAGGAGGGGAATTACATTAATTTACAGCCAAAATGTACATTCAATGTCATAATTTTTTTCTTACGTACTTTGGTCTGCTAAACTCGAATAATCGCAATGAAACATTTTTCTATGGATAGGTTTTTTTTATATGAATTTTTGAATTTTTTTTCGACTTTTTTCTAAGACATTTTTACCTTTTTGGCTATATCTCGAGTTAGAAACGTCCGATTAGGTTGCGCAAGATGCCATATGAATGTAATCAAATTTCCAATTGTTTCTAACATTGTTTTTCAATCGGTTCAATAGTTTAAGCGTTACGAGCTAATATATATATAAAAAACTTCGATATTTCGGCTAAAGTACACGAATATATCTTCCATCGCCATGTAAAAATAGCCACTGTAAAATTATGTCCAGGTTCTTATTGTTTACATATAGATCGCACTTTTACGAAGAAAACAAGCTTTTGTTGAGGAAAATCTATGGATAAATACCGGAGTTAGGAACAATTGAGTAAAGGTACAAAAATCCCAATTTTACTCTGTATTTGTATTTTTCTCCGAGGAAGGGATCCTTGACGGTCCACAAATAAGAAAAGTACTCACAGATGAAAGTTTTCCCACAGTATTGTCACCGAATGAGGCTGCAGCCTGGAAGTCATTCCAGTTGATTGTTTCAAATTTTCTTGGAAATAATAAAAGCCTAAATTATAGGAAAGTTGTTGAAGATTTGCTAATAAATTATGCAAAAATGGGTATGGAATATATATATTGTTATTCTATTTGATTTGACAAAATGAAAAAATTTGTATATTTAATTTCAATTTTAATTTCAACAGATGTAAATATGTCGCTCAAAATTCATTTTTTACATTGTCACTTGGATTTTTTCCTGGAGAATGGGGGAATTTTTGTTAACACCCTGTACGTGGTATAAAAGAGAAATAAACAAATCATCAATTTGAACGTTACTATATAAAAAGAATTTACATATTCAATACCACATTGAAATATTACAATAATACAAAGTACCATTAATTTCTCATTCAATTCGATATAAAAGGTACCCTTTAACATAATCCAATATTAAAAAAATAATAATTCTCGAAGGTTCAAGTCCCAATTGAAAGCGCCTGTTAATCCTCGAAAGCTCGCGCGATTTTTGCAGTTTATTATTAAGTGTTTTATTATTATTTTGCAGTTTCCACAGCGAGGAGATAAAGAAAATTCTCCGTATCGATGCACGGTGGAACTTATCGCGCAAAGCATAGCCGGCAGGCGATAAACAAACCTGAAACGATTTTTAACGCGTTGCCAACCGGTTCGGAGTAGACGTACAATCTTCCCCATTACCGGTGGCAGTGGCAGTATCGGCTCCAAACAGAACCAAATTAACGTCTTAATTAGAGAATCCTCCTTGCATTGAGAAACGGGCAATCAAACCGGAAACCGAGGAGGGTAACCGAAGGTCTTCCCCCGGCAGTGTTCGGAGCTTACGAGGGTATCGGTTGGCGAGTGGAAACGAAGCTGGGGGGATCTCGACGTCAATCACGATTACGGGATGAGTTTTCAGCGCGCGTCTCATTAGCCCACGCCCTCATTATTACGTTATCAACGTCCCCGGGTTCGCATAATGGCCTCTGAATATATTTATGAGGGTAATCCCCGCGGCCGTTCGCGGCCATACGAAAGCCAGCGCCGAAGCCGCTTCGGACCGTAACAATAATCCTTATATCCCCCACATAATTGTGCCCGCGGAGGATTTATAGAGCTGGTCCCGGGCACCGATCCTATCTAACGATCTGGCCATTGAGTAGGCAGCCTAGGAACTTGCAACGGGCGACGCGGCTCGCCTCGGGAATGGGATTCATTCAAAACCGCGAGAGGAGCACGAAAGTCGCCTCCTTTGCGTTCGGGTCATCTAGATCCGTGCGTTCTTTCGGTCGTGTTTCTGCCTGATTGGTTTATCGACCTTTCGAGAAACACTCGGGTAATTCCGTGGACCCGGGGCAATTTGGTTGTTCGCCGGTTTATCTGATCCGCGATGATAAATCAGGGATTGAACTCTTAGGACCGTTTCGCTCTGTTGCTCTTTTTCACCTTTCGGCCTCTCGGTGGATTAAAACTAACGTCTTTTTAGGCATTCCTTTATGCTGGATGTGTAACGAAATTCTATGGGTAAATACTACTTCGTAAATAATGCTGTTTCTTTAATTATTAAATGGAAATAATAGCGTGTGGTGAAGTATCGTATTGATATTAGGTTTATGGAGATTTCTCATCAGATTTCTGTTACGTTGATTTACAGAAATTAATTAGGGGGCTTGGACAAAAAAGAATTTGAAATCCTTTCCTTGCCACTACTATATCTAAATATATATTCAAATTAAATCTACAATGTCGAATTTTTTTCTGTGAAGGTCTCTTTACATGTAAAAAAAAGTTTCAATGACAAAATTAAATTATATTTTGAAATCATATGCATTAGAAAAATACCTCAGCTGGACCAGACTCCCTCCCCCTCCCTTAATGCCATAGCAAAAATATAAACAATTGCAGCCATCCAACAGCTTCGAATCGTAACGGATCAGCCGATATCCGTTTCCCCACGTCGCGTATCAATCCATCCAACCTTTCCTTCCTCGTCCCTGTTTACGATACTCAAGATCTCTTCATTCCTCCCTTCCCGATTCGTTTCCAGCAAGGACGTCACCAGAAGGCGAGCCCCAACGACTTGAAAAAGGTCTCCAGGATGGGGACATCCGTTTCGCTCGGTATAACCGGCGCACTATAACGTCCTGCTTATGTGCATCCTTGCCTCTAATTACCTGGGATGAAGACATCACCAAGAGTCTCACTGATTCTCTCGTGAATCCTCGCTCGACTACCAGGGAGAACGAATCGTTTCGTGGTTTTATATTTCGTCGATTATTTATTATCGTTACGAGCGGCAGTCATCATTCTTCTCCTTATAGCATAGGCGGGCTCGTTACTTCTAATGGAGCCGTGTGCGCACCTCCTTCCAACGGAGATTAGGATATCACGCAGAGTCTTTGTGGAATTCCGGGGGATCTAAACGTTATTGTCAATCTACTGCGTTAATTGGATTTAAATGGAGCGGTGGTTTGCGTCTTTTGTGAACACGGTAGCGAGTTGCTTTTTATAAACGGATTTTAATAGGTTGACTGCCGCGTCACTTATGTGTGGGCTTAATGAAATTAATTGGGAAATGTAAGCAGTAAGGAGTATAGAATAAGTGTAATTATATGGCATAGAATTACTTTGGAAGCGTCCATCGGTATTTAATAATAAAGCAAATAATATTTCATTATTTTATACAAATAGAAAAATTAAGTTACTGTTTATAATATACACAGACCCTATACGTATAATACATCCCCAAATAATCCTATGCTCTCAAATATTGACATATTTCAAAACAAACTCTTTGGAACGATAGAGCCAACCCTTAGCTCACCAACATTTAGACGCTACACAAGGACCTTCGATATAATTCAATTCACATCGAACATTGCATAAAAATAAATTTGTCAACTATCAATTTAGTTTTGTGTCTTTCTAAAGTAAATTTGTGTTATTTAATTTCTAATGAAAGACTCATATACATAGACACATTCATCCAGGAGATTTAAATATTGATATAGTTTAAAACAAACTCTTTGGAACGATAGAACCAACCCTTAGTTCACTATCATTTAGACACTATACAAGAACCTTCTAATAAATTTAATTCACTTTGTAAGGGATGTAGGTTCGCAGGAAGGAATTTGGAAACAGGTTCTAAGGGGAAAAAGGAAATGGTTTATTTATTAACCAATTGTACATATTGGTTTCCTGGGAGGGAAATAGGAATTACAGGTTTGTTCGGAAAACAAAGCTTTCGGCTCAATTTTACAATAACAGAAATTTACAATAACAGAAAAGTATATCGCGTCGAGGCGTCCGGGTGACTCTACCGTCCATTCCCTGAAAGGCAACCGGCGGTAAATCCAGCCGTTCTCTCCGTTCCAGGGCGACCAGGCAAGAGCTTCCGTACTCTCCTCTTTTACTGGCGACCGGCGGTAAATCCAGCCGTTCTCTCCTGATTCTCGAATAATCAGAAAACGATCCCCACCCTCCTTCCTCCGAGAGGCGACCGGTGGTAAATCCGACCGTTCTCTCCATCTCAGAGGGGAAGGGCAGAAACGCTCCCTGAGCATTCTCGGACGTCCGGGTGACTCCACTGTCCTCTCCCTGGAAGGCGACCGGCGGTAGATCCTGCCGTTCTTTCCGTTCCAGTGCGGCCAGGAAGAGTCCCCGTACTCTCCCGTTAATCAGGCGACCGGCGGTAATTCCAGCCGTTCTCTCCTGAGCTGCTAAAGGCGTCCGAAAGCTAGGCTTCGTACTCTCCTTACTCATTAGGCGACCGTGGTAATTACCTCGTTCTCTCCTAAGAGTGCAGCAAAGAATGCCGCGTCCGCTACCGCGAGAGCGATTCTTATACCCGATCGTTGCTAACAGACCGCGGTCAATCAACAAGCCGCGTTACTATGCGGGCGCGTTCGCGAGCGTTCGCGAACGTTCGCGAACGCTCGCGAACGCTCGCCAACCGATGATCGAGAAATTTCGATCGCGATTTTCTGGTATTGTTACAACTTCTTATAATAATAAATTAGTCAACTATCTGGACAACCTAGGACATCAGTTTGAAGATTAAAGAGCAAGTCTTCAGGTTTCAGTATCTGACATAAAAGTATTAAGATACTGTTAAAAGAACCACCAGCTCAACAGTTTTACAAACTTCGGCAGAGATAATTCTCAGGTTGGAAGGTTTCTCGATCAAAGGAAACTTTGAAACAACCTAATAACGAATTACGAACACGGAAGGTGATACTTTTTCGATGACTCACCATTATGAAGTCTGCTTTTGGAGGTGCGTAGGTGCTCGATAATGGAGGTGAGGGGTCTGCGGCCACTGCCGCTGCCACCCCCACAGCTCCAAGGGGAGTCACGCTCCGAGCCGTCCGCCAGGTTGTCACAGTCCTAGAAAGCAAAACGATGAAAACGGAAATTAGATGGAGACACGAGGTAAGCAAGGATGACGGAGAGACTCCGGTTCCGCCATTTCCCACGCTTCACCGCGATACTGTGAATTGCGGTGTCCTCGTACTCGACGAGCACGGCGATTTAGGTAAACGCAATGAGATTCTCATTGACTACGGTAATGAGGGTAAAATGGAGCACGGCGGTGGAGGGGGCAGTGGTATTTCGAAAAGGAATCGAATCGAAACGTCGTAATGTTTATCTAGGAATTCGTTGAATTTAGATTCGAGATCCAGCACTTGATTAGGAGAATTTAGAAATACAGTTTATTTGGTATCAATGAATAACATAAATGGTCTACAAGAGTACAAATTTATTTGATGCTAAGAAGACTCATTTATGTGGAATTACTTTTGAAAGTAATTTAATCTCTTCAGGGACGATTTTTCTTCATGGTTTTCTCATATTTCTAACTGTACATTGGAAATAACATCGTCAGTGCAGCCAAACCATAAAATTTGTACGCCTTTTGTTGAGAGATTCTGTACTGAATAAGTTGGTATCGAATTTTTGTTCTTTTTATTATTGACAGTAATTATAACTATAAAAACCTAAACGTCCACATATCTGGCCAACTTTGCTAGTTCTAGATTAACTTTTGGTTTTTTAAAATGCCGTGGAAGTATTGTAGATAAAACTCGTTGTGCTATCTATGGTATTTGTATTTGCCAGTCTTCTGCGTATTTATTTAACCTCTTTGCACCTTCAAGGAGTTTTTTCCAAGATTTTCGAGTTTCACAACGACCACGGAAAAAACCTTGAAAATCTATCGTAGCATACGACCTTTTCTCAAACTTTAAATTTTCCCCTGACAGTTCCCTGCCATGTCACACACACACACACACACGCGACCCTTAAATCATCCCGGAACCCCCGTTCGGACGCGAACAAAGCTTGTTACCATGAACCAGCAATTTTTACAGCACAGAGATCCAGGAACCACACGGCCGGAATCATATTTATGACGGAAAAGAGTCCCATAAAACAGCCAACAGGTTACGCCTCCTAGAGGTCAGGCTAATCTTAAATCTCCCCAAACCGTTTACGCGTCGGATCACCATAAAAATGCAGTTACAAAGCCACGAGCCCCCGGAGGCCTGGAGGTTGTTACCGTCGGTTCCCGTCGCGGGGGGAAAACAAATTTAATCAAACCCCGAACCGTTAATCCCGCTAAATCACATTTCTCTTCGCCCTTTGTCCCTGCCCACCCCGCGGCGCGGCACCGACGGAAACGAACGTCAATGTTCTACAGGCCGGGTACACGGGAATTTTATTCAGCTTTCCTCGGCAGAGCGTAGAGGCAAGTACTCTTGTTGTCGTACACGCTCGTCGGAGCGCGCTCGATCCGCTCCGGACTTATGGTTAGGTCGGCTTACAACCGGATCGGATCGATTCCCCATGACACGTACGGCGGTGTCGCTCGTGCATTATTGAGCCCTGTCTCGATCCCTTCGGGCAGCCTCGAAGGATCCAGTGGCGCGCTGTATCTTCAAGGGCCCGGGATAATCGTCAGAAATTTAGCAAGTCGCATCCAAAACAAAATATAGTTTCAGAATTTGTTTAGAAACAGAAAAATATGATATTAAAAATTGCACAAAAAGTTTGTAAAATTGTATTTATTATTGATACCAAAATTATATACCCTATTATTATGTACCCTAAAATTATATACCCTATTTTTCATCAAAACTGCAACCCTTACAATAACATAAATAAAAGAGAATATTAAATACGTTACATTAAAATCTCGCAACCCCAAGTTTTCACTACTGCGAGCCCATTCGGTATCGAGACCCATAGCTAAGAAACCCTGTTCTATACGAAAAACAGAATTCCTGAGACATTAATACTGGCTGTCCCGTTCAATCAGAGCCTCAAAGGCGAACGTCTTGTTCGCGCATAGGATAATACACCGATGTGGTCCCAAGTTTAGAATTGCCGCGTATCGTAATACCCAGCGACGACGAAGCTCGGGCGGGACCGTTACCGAGAAGTCGTTAAGCCCCATCGTTAAGTCGATTATCCGCAGCCCTTGACAACGAGTATCCCGGCATCGAGTTTCCTCGTGGGCCCCATGGCCCCGAGTTTATCGGGCCTGGCAACGTGTCATGCCGGTGAGCGTTATCCTGGATCCCGCCAACGGTCGCCCCGTAGATCCAGTTTTATCGATCGTATTACGATAAGGCGCGTTTTCGTCGCCGCGAACGACCAGTTTTCACCGGCCGGTTCCGCGGCGGTAATCCGCGCGCAGGTCCGCGACGCATGCGCCGTGAATTTATGGGAGTCCCCGGGACCAGGGGAATTTGTCGATCGGTAACGTACGACGCTACAGGGAAAAAAGTACACGATCGGCGCGGTGGGACCGCGCACGATGATTCATGGCGGTGTTCGTCGCGCTGAGACTCGTTTTAATGCGTCATTAGTCGAATGTAAGAGACGCACTTTTTAATCGGCGTCGGGGCATAAAGGGACGAGGAGGCTGTCGCGGGTCTTTCTTTTCTTGCTGGGATAGGCTTCGGAACCGACGCTTTCCTTTTTTGGCGGGATTAGCGAATGGGGCACATCTAGGGCGGCGTTTCTTAATCAGTATTGGGTACGGGGAGTAGAGAGTGTTGGATTTTCTCTTCTTAAAAGAGAAAGTTTTGGTTCCAGAAATCGGTTCTCATCCACGAATGGAGAAACGAAGAGACTTTTCATGAACCCTTTGACTGTGAAGTGCGTATGCTATATACGCCCTCGAGAAATGGACTCAGAGAAATGTTTATATTCGTTAAATCAATTTTTAACAAATAGCAGATTGTAGGGGATGATAAAATGAAACTTTTTTATATTTACACTTTATTCATAGGACGCTTAGTTTCGAAAATAAAAATTGAAAAGGAAAGGATTTGAAAGGAAGTTCCTTGGAAAAATTAAATTTCAGAAAAGCGGTCTCCTAAATGTTAAATTACCTAATCTTCAATACTCTCGAAACACAATTTTAATTTTGTTGATATTTTCGCGAGTTTTAGTCTGGTAGCCAACGGATTACACAGTACAATATATTAATATAATTATGTATTTTAATTATGTATTTAATATAATTATGTATTTAAATTATGTATTGTAAAACAGATTTCGTAACGAGTGACAACCTCAAATTGAAAACATTTTTTCCGTTTCACCTAGTTGAAAGGAGTTATCATATGATAAATTAATCGCTCGGTAACAAGTACATTGGTTAATACGAAGTAGTTACTTCCGTACTTGCACAGACTGACAGCTGTCTGACGCGATATTAACGCATTCCCTGCCATATTATCCAGCGCCACATTCGTAATGTAATTTTCCTTAATGAAGTGCTTGCCTTTAATTATATACGAACAGCCTAAATTAAATAGTCCGGCTGAATATTCTTAACGCGTTGTCATGCATAATATGACGGAGTAATTGAATTAAAATAGAAGCGTTGCGCGATTAGAGTGTCCCAGGAAGTATTAGGGGTTTCGAAACCTCAATTTATCAAACGATAACTGCAACAAAGTAGTATTTCAAGCATAATGGATTTCTGAGGGCGATTGCACTCTGGCATGCTGTGTTGGTTCTCTGGATGCAACAAACTTGGTACACCCACGCTTCGTGTAGCTACTATTGAATCACTTCCTGCTCAAATAGTGAGCCATTTCTCGGAGAAGGTGGTACTGGGAGGAGAGTAAGAGTCGTACGTTGGACTATGGTTTCAAGTACAGAATTATTATATTGCTTTCAATGGTAGCACTAAAGGAAGAAAATTTTTATTATTCTCACGAAAGAAAGAGAATTCGTATTGTTTATCAAGTTTAATATTTTTTAGTTGATACCAGTTAACTTCGGCTATCTTGTTTTGTATTGGTAGATGTCTTCAAAATTTTATTTTTACTCTAGTTTCTAACCCTTTGTTATACCAAATATAAGTAATAAAATAAATATGTTATTGTCGTTAAATTATGTTACTTTATGTAGTGCTTAGTTCCGGCTAATAAAAATCTTAATTTTTGCTAAAAGGTCGTACACTCTAAGAAAAAGTCAAGATTTTTTGTGGTCATACTGAATATCAAAAATCTAAGAAAAAACACTGTAGAGCTGCATACCAACGTATAGGATAACTCTTTATAGTGCGATGAATTGAATTATAAATATTATATGGAAAAGTACACTTGGACATTTTGATAACAGAGACTGCAGGAGCTTTGAATAAAAACCAAACTTCACTAATCTATAGAAATCTGATAAATTATGACTTGAGATCAACAAAACAAAGCTCACATTAAGAAGAAACTCTTTAAAGCTGAATACCAACGCATAGAGTAACTATTTATAGTGCAATGGATTGAATTATAAATATTACATAGTCAAGTATACTTTGACATTTCGATAATAGAGCCTGGAGGAGCATTGAATACAATACAAGCTTCAATAATCTATAGAAAGCTGAGAAAATATGACCTGAGATGAACAAAACAAAGCACACATTAAGAAAAAACACTTTAGAGTTGAATACCAACGCATAGAATAACTATTCATAGTGCAATGGATTGAATTATAAATATTACATTGAAAAATAAACTTGGACATTTCGATAATAGAGTCTGAAACAGTTTTACATAAAAAAACCAAACTTCAATAAGCTCCAGAAAGCTGAGCGCCCATTATCTGCCCAGAAGCAACCAGTAAAGTCACACCCTCGTCGCGCCATCGACGAATACCATCCCCGCGGTGACTTTTCGCTGTCCTCCAGCGACTAGAAAAATAGAAATACCGAAGAGACAGGTTGCGCATTCGAAAATCTCGACGGTATCATAAACAGCAGGAACAAGACACCTCGCGGGATAAATAGTGAAATATATACCCTGTCATAAATTCGCAGGAGGCGCTAGGAGAAAAAGACGTCTCGAGGACGCCGGTCGCGGCGGTACGACCTGACGGAACCTTACCACCTGTCTCTTACGGTGCCACTCGAGCTGTAATTGCCGAAGAAGGACTGTCGTAATCGTCGTCGCCGTTCCTCGTCGACGAGGGTCCGAGCCTCTTCGAGGAAACTAAGCTGCAACGGCGGCCCGGCTCGAGTGGCGTAGAGTGTCATCAGAGGTTTGCAACGGCGACGACAACGGTCTACAGTTTTCGCGGGAACCCAAAGGCCGTCGACAGTCCCGACGGACGTGCCATGTTTGCCATTATAAACCGGCGCACTCGAGAGAGGAAAAGGTTTGTCGTGGTTGTTCCTCGTCTTCTCGAGACATCCTGCCTTTAATAGCGAAGAGGAACCACCGGTGCCTGTCCCTCCGGCCGTGGTATGTCGAGCGTAGCCACTCGTGAAAATGATAAAGACACACACGACGTACTCGAAAGTACTTTCCAGGAACAATAAAGTTAGGAGAGGTTCGCAGGTTTAGGAGGACTCGTACGTGAAACGCTTCAGCTCGGAGAAAATAGTGCACGCGTCTGACATCTTCATACACGGTGACACATGGGGATGTCATCGACGGAGTTCTGGTTTATTTCAAGGGAAAAAGTGACGTCTCTGTTGGTTTAAGGATTGAGATCTTGGATATACTTGGAATTTTGTGGCGTTGAGTGAGGATTTTTGAAATGTACACTTGGGAATATTGTAGGTATTTGCAGATTTAGGAACGGATCTTAGTGAAGATTTAGAATTTTTGATCTTAGATAGAGCTACGGGTATTCAGAGATTTAAAAAAGTCATAGGTGTTAGTTGGAGCTGTTTTTAGTTTTGAGAAATCAAAATGGGTATAAGCATTGAGAGAGTCTGATATCTAGAGGATCACGTTATAATTCAAGATAGTACTTTTGTGTTTATTATGTTATGTTGCGTTACGTTGAGTTTTGGTGTATTTATTTTAGTGTATCTAGGTTCGAAGAATTCAAACAGATATAAAAACTGAGAAAGACATATATAGACATATAGTACTTTCGTGTTTATTATGTTATGTTGTGTTATGATGTGGTATGTTGTTTTTTGTAAATTTATTTTAGTGTATCTAGGTTTGAGGAGTCAAAATGAGTGTAAGCACTGAGAAAGACATACATCTGAATGATCACGTTATAAATCAAGATAAAGACAAGATTCAAAAGAGTACTCTTATCATGTTATGATATATTTTGGTGTATTTTCATATATTACATTGTACTATGTTGTATTATGCTGTATTGCATCGCATTTCCATGTATACTAGTACCGTACTTTCCCAAAATGTTCGTACATTAAAAAGATAGTAAAATTTCCACTTGATTCAAATACTGGCACGGTGGACATTCACGATTGCTCCTCAAGAAGCGAGCACGCAAGAGGCGAGCAACCCTCAGGAGGAATGGACCATATGTTCATTAACAGGACAAAAGGGGCGCGATTAATTAAAGCATCAGCTAAGCTAGGAAAGAGTCTTTGATCTTTCCAGTGAGAAACACATCTTAACATTTGAATTTTCGTCGCAGTGGGAGCCAGCGTGGTCTCAAATGAGCGCTCGTTCTTCAAATACGTACCCGAAGAGCTCCCGCTGGTAACATCTGCGAACCGCGTAGATCCAACGTGTTCCGTTCCAACGAAAAAGTTCACGCGCGCATCTCCTCGCGGTACAAAGAATTATGAACACGCAGCTACAGATAGATAGTTAAAGCGTACCCGCGAGATTTTCCTCGCAATGGTGCACCGAATGGACAAAAGCCTCGTCTCACAACTGCGTGTTCTCTTCCCGTCGCGTTTAAGGGACGTGGCGTATAAATATTCAACAGGAAATCTTGTCCATGGGTCTGGAACAGCTGACCAATGATACGTGACAAAGAAAGTGGGTGAGTTCCGCATGTATTCATCTGGAGGGTTAGCTCCAAGATGAATTCTTAATCGGCGTAACTTTTTCAAAATAAAGAGACGCAGATTATGTCTTAGCGACGACTGAAAACATTGGAATCATTGTAAATTTAAACAAGGATACGCGAATGAATCTACTTATGCTGAATTAAAATAAGAATAATTATTATTATTACTCTTATTATTTACTACCATCAATGAAATAAATATGACAAAGATGTACAGTCGGTGTAATAAATATTTGGACAGATACCATTTATTTTAAATGGGGTGCTGTACGAATATTTTTTACACTGAGTGTACATTTTTATATCTTTGACTAGAATAAATTTAATAGAAAGCAGTGATCGGAAAAATGAAAGTATGCTGTGTATGCGACAATTGAAAACATTGGAATCATTGTAAATTTGAATAAGGATACGCGAATGAATCTACTTATGTTGAATTAAAATAATTATTATTATTATTACTATTACTCTGATTATTTACTACCACCAGTGGAACGTAACCCTTCGACTATGATAAAGATGCACATTTTTATATCTTTATCTAGAATAAATTTAATAGAAAGCAGTGATCAGAAAAATTAAAGTGTATTGATATCACTTATCGAGAGCGGAGGGGGTTGTTAAAAAAATTTTTTTCCAACGTCTATTAGCCATTAGATAGGGGAAGAGATACCTTAAAATATCATTTTTTAGTTTATATGCCACCCTATTAACAATTTTTAAAATGTTGTGAATATCTCATCGCCAGTACTTTCAAAATGTAATTATAAAGAAGGTGATATTTTACTTTTTCGTTTCGGATGATCAAGTACGATTAAATCCTGCTCGCCGAATGACTCTTCTACTTTCAAGTGGTCTCGTTAAAGCGCCGTCTAGGAATATCCACGTATCGAAACATTGTGATAAAATCAAGAATTAGTGTTAAAGCATCGATCTACCAAATAAAAAAAGAATTATCATATACGGGCTAGTACTTTTCCTACAAAAATTCTTGAAAATTGCCTTGAAAAGTAAACGTTACACAGGTGGGCCCCCCTTTAAAAATACAAAATCCCGAAGCCCCTTTTGGAAAACCCTCTACTTATCAACGATAAATATTCCGCATCCAGTGTCAATTAAAGTTCGCGAGAACCGCGGCGCTGGATCCAATAAACCAGTCGACGAACGAGTGTGCAGCAGCCTCCTAAAAGGAATCCCCCGTCGCTCAGCCGCTGAAATCGACTCGCGAGAAAGTAATTCGCTTCTGTGTTTAGTAGGCGATCCACAACGATAGGATCTCCTGCACGCTCGCTTTCATCTAGCCACGTACGCGGACGGGCCGAGGAACCGTGCTTCCATACGTAGCACGCATGAAGAACAATTACCCGGCCGTTTGTTGGGGGAGCGACGCTAGTAAATCGACTCCTCGAATCGTTGCCGTGTTAGCGAGTTTCGAGCGATTAGCTCGCTGGCGCTGCGCTCGGCGGAGGCAGCGTGTAACCGATGAAACCTTTTCCGCGAAAGCGTACCGCCGTTACACGGATGTATCGGTATCGAGGACCCCCGTGCTAGTCGACGAGCCAATGGTATGTCGACACGGCATTGTGCGGCTGATCCCCAGGAATCGGCATGTAATTAGCTGGCCCGGGAGTCTACCAGCTGGCCGACCAGTTGCGCACGCTAATGTGGCTCTAATGTCGTCGCTGGTCCTCCATCCCTCCTAACCACTTCGCGTTAGGCCAAGACAGCCATAGACTGGCTGTCTATGGCTGGGGCTTGTAGATCTGGTGTGCCAGCATTTATGCGATGTGTAGGTGTCGCGTATGTAGATAAAGTTCTATAGCTTGATTTAGATAAAGTTCGGAGGGCTTTGTTTGATACGAGGACGTCCGTGGTGATAACGTAGGACTGGCGCTTCAGACTTCCGGCGCTTCCGGTGGCCCTTTAGGGGGTTTGAAATATTGGGCTGTCCATGTCGATTTTTGGTAGAGTTTTTTGTAGATTGTACGGGTCTGAATATATAGGAATGGTTGAGAATAAATAACATGTATGCATCCATTAAAAGGTGGAAATATCGTGGAACAAAATGGTACTTGTGCAATTCAATAAATATGTAGATAAAATAGACAGAATTTTGTAATACCTTCATAGTTATAGATTTTTATATTTTATCTTGATCCTTGAAATGAATCTTGAGGTCTGTATTAATATCAGGTAATTTTGAATTAATTGCAGCTTGTATATGTAGATAAAATATATGTATGTGTATTCAAATTCAAATGGGTCTTTGAATTTATCTTAAAAATTGGCACGTACTTCTGGACAATCCAATAGTTCACATTTGGGTTGTAAGTTATGACATCTTATGTCCAAGAATTCTATTAGGAATTTTTACTAAGAAATCTATTTTATCAACATATATAAGCTGCAATTATTTCAAAAGTATCTTACATGAATTCAGACCCCAAAATTCATTTCAAGGATCAAGATAAAATATAAGAATGTGTAACTATGAAGGTATTACAAAATTCTGTCTATTTTATCTATACATATACATATATAAGCTGCAATTAATTCGAAATTACCTGATATCATTACAGACCCCAAAATACATTTCAAGGTTCAAGATAAAATATAAAAATGTGTAACTATGAAGGTACGACAAAATTCTGTTTATTTTATCTACATGTACAAGTTGCAATTAATTCTAAATTACCTGATATCAATCCAGACCTCAAAACTTACTTCAAAAATCAAGATATAATATAAAAATGTGTAACTATAAATCTACTGAAAAGTTTCCGTTAGTTTTTCCACGGGTGCATATACGGGCGATAGTGCACATGCAATCTCCCTGACCGCGTGATCTCTTTCCATCGTTTACATGCTTTACTGCTCGCTTTGCCTCGCAGTAGATCCAAGGCTGAAGTTACGAGCATCGTTCACACAGATTTTTTTCAGGCAACATTTGCCGCATTCGCCGCGTTTCACCTCTCGCGTTTTACTATTACCTTGAAATTCTTTTCCTTAGGAAGAAAGCGCGCGCTTTGCACAGAATTTTACATTCGAGAGAACGGCCTAGCTCGGAGATTTCTGCGGCGAGGAATTTTTTCGCGAGCGTTGGCTGAGTTTCATTAACACCGCTCGGCAGTCGACGGTGTCGATTTCGTATCGACTCGTTCTAGTTTCGCGAAAGTGCATTGACTGGGTGCATCGACTCGTGGAATGGGAATTTTATTCGTTTGTCGATGGAATGTCCGATATGGAAACGATATGCATTAATTAACTGTGTTAAGAAAAAAGAGAAAATTCAAATAAGTTGTTTAATCATTCCAATTTGGAGAAGTTCGATACTCGTCCGAGATTCGGTTAAGAAATAAAGAGAGAAATATGGAAGAGTAGGTCACTCGGCCATATGCGTCAATTATACGTGTCCAGTGCAACTGGTGCTAAGTGAGTATTTACTGCAAAGGTACATTAAAAGCTAATAGCTTGTCTGTCGTGTCACGCATATGTGACTGACGACTGACACTAATGTTTCTGTTACCCTGATGGTCTTTTACAAGGCGTGATATTCAATTACAAACAACGTTTCGGAAAAATCGAATGATCGTTCGAACGTGCACCTGCTAAAAGTTCGGCTCAAATTGCCGAACATTAACCCTTTACACTCGAGGCCTTTTTTTTCTAGTATTCCATTTGCTTTCTTAGCATTCTATTGCCACGAATGCTAAGCTATTAAGATTTCAGAATCAGGTCACCTTTACCTCACCGACGATCATTTTATTGACCCAAGTTTCAAAGAAATTAAACCTAACATAAAATGAATCTATTCAGACGAAATATGTTAAGGATATATTTTATCCTGTACAATTTGAAATTTAAAGAATGTATTTTTACAGCAGGCAAGAAAAATGGTCGAGATTGGCTCTTGACTAATCCTCGCGTACAATGCATATTTCTTCATTATCGTTCCCCGGCGTCGCCATTCAGAAGTGCATCCCTTCGTCCGAGTCCCTTCAAGAGCGACCATTTCACGGGCTAATTGCCCTATCAATCAGTCGGTTGATTGTTCGTTACCAGCTACCGTGAGTTTCTCGCGAAACTCCGCGGTGTCAAATTGCAAAATGGCGGGTGCAAAGGATAAAACGGAGGTCATCCCTCGAGAACGTCGGTAATTAGAGTCTATTCAAAGCTGAACTACTGGCACTTTCGCGCAATCGCCTCGCGAATTCATTCCGGTGTACGCGAGACCAACACGGATGCTTTCTTATCAACGCGGTGTCTTTCTTTGTCGTGTTTACGTAACGGCCATGACTCCTTGCATTCGGCACCACGCGGTAGCCGGTGGAGGCCTGGCGAACCATGAAAACCGCGGTCCTCTTTGCATGCTACCACAAGGAAGCAACAGAGCCGCGAGGAAAGCTGGAATTTCTGGCGATAATCACTGTTCTCGCACCACACCATCACTGACTCATTCCTCAAGAACGTCGCGTTACTTCCTGAATGGACTGTATTTTGCATTGTGAGGAAGATTACTTTCTGGTATTATCCTGCGCGAGAATGGGAATCGTTGTTGGAGGAATTACGACTGCTGCGGAAACTTGTTCGTTATGCCTCTATGATGTCTCAGTTTGAATATTCAAGGGGAGGTTAATCTTCACTTTGACGGACCTAAAATCTTGACATTTTTTTTTTTTTTAAGAGGAATATAGATTGAATTAATTTAAGAAAAATATTGATTTGATACGTTTTATCAGCTCTATAGATGCAACACATTTAAACAAATATATATAGATTTGATACAAGATAACACAGAAATGCAGACTAATATACATATGTTAATAAAAAAAAATTCACAATATATTTTAGGAAGAATATACATTCGATATATTTGCCTTATAATGTATACTTTTTGAAAGTTTCCAGAAAAAGAATAACAATAAGAATCTCACTTATAACACACAATAAACCACAATTTGTAAAATGTAGATAAATGGACAGTTACATTCGTTATTATTACGAAGCGTCATCCCAACACATAGTTGGGAATAATATAAATATACGTACAAATAAAACATCGGTTTCCGCATTCTTCGTTAATAACTTACCTGCCATTAGAAAACAATACAAGTGTGTCAGCGTCCAACTAAAATATAAAAGACACACGGTAGATAAAAATAGATTCCTAAATGCAAGAACTCGTTAGAAACCACTGTAAGTTTTCGAAACTGCAACTAATTGCTCGCACGTTAACGAGGACCGCTCACTGCAACAAGAAGAGGCCCAGAATTAAGGCAAACGGAGCATTTGCATGCAGAGAGAAACGTTAACCCAGCTCAACTATCCTTGTTCAGAGAAAGGGCGGAATTGAATTAGCTCGAGCCGGCAGCCATGGCCTTCGTTCGGCAGGTGCGCTTCCGGAAGATTGCACCGAGCGATAACTGTCGATCGTCGATCATTTAACATCCGCGTATCTCGTTGCAACCGGAACGAGCTGCCGCAACATTGTAGAAAGCAACGGTGAAAGCGCGGCAAAATTTGATACACCGTTTAAAATCTCGCCCCGTAGTGATTTACCCGGACGCGTTGAAATTGTTGAAGTAGCAACAAACGTTCAAGCACGTCTTCTGCGTGGCATCGTCATTAATTCGATAATGTTCACTCGGTGTATATTATGTACATTACTGTAAGTTTATGTTCGATTAAATAAGATAAGCGTTGAAATAAATTTGACTGGAATAATAGAACCAACTACTTTCGATACAAGCGACGCAATCGCCTCAATCCAAAGACTGGAGAGCAGCTACGGATGAGGAGATGCAAAACTTGAAAGATAGAAACACTTGGGAAGTTGTAGATAAAAGTGACAATAATAAATGTGTAGGAAGTAAATGGGTTTATAAAGTTAAAACTGACACTGCCGGAAAAGTAGATATAGGGCAAGATTAGTAGCACAGGGATATGTAGTCAATATTGACTACAATAAAATTGATCTATTCTATTATATTTACAAGCTATACACTGCTTATTATTATGTACTTTTAAATCAAACTTAATTAATCGCATATCAGTCCGTTATTACCGGCTACACGACAGCGTTTCTTATCTAACAATTTAATCGAGCACAAAGTTATCGCCGCGACCACACTCGAGAAATACAGAAAAAGACTTAATATTTTAAAGATTAAAACATCAAAGACACCTGATCGCTTGTAAAATCGCGCGTATCGCGTTAGAAATTACCATGAATTACCGTCGTCGCTGATATTTATACAAACAGAAATTTGTTCCCACCTAACGCTGTCAATAATACTTAATCCGCTTTACGTGTTCAGATCTACAGGGGAAATAAAGATCGCAGACAAATCGGATGATAAACAATGTCCGACGTGGTAACATTAACGACCGCCTTTCGCGGTGTTATCTGCGCGTATGCGTGCGCACACGTGACTAAACTGGAATCCCAGGAATCGGTTCTTGACATTCACGACCGACGCATTTCTTGCGCTACAATGCCAACCGATTATCCGCCGAGGCGATCGATCTCCATCGTTATGCATCTCCGTTCCCACCGGTTCGCGTAACCTTTCGCATTTATGAGAAAAACAACTTCTGACTAATCGTAAAAAGTGGCGCAACGCAACGTTTCAGTGGTTCAGAGTTCGCCGATTTTTAACACCTTATTCGAGTACACGTGAATTACGTAAACGTACGAAGATAAAGGGTTCTTCGAGAGGGTTTCTGGAACTTTCTTTCGCGCCAACTCGGATGCTTTAGAAATAACATTATTCGAAGTAGTATTTGAAATACTGTATTTCAAATAACATGTTATTTTATTTCATAATTATTTTCATAGCTGTGATCACTTTCGAAATTGTAAAGAAATGAAAAAAGTGATTTTCAATTAGAAAATAAATCGGTCTATGATGAGACTTGTGTCACAGAATGGAGAAAAAATCGAAGTTTTTGGAGGGAAACAATTAAAAGTGTCGGAATTTGAAAAGTTAAAATTTTTTTCCGAAAATCAAGCACAAAGTTATCGTCGCGAAAAAAGTGTACAGAAGGCGAATTCAAATATTTTGTTTTTTTTCATAAAGTTCTTTCAAAAATGCATATTTTGAAAAAACGAAGTCTAATTTGGTCAATTTTTAGCAGATCTATAGCTATTTGAAAAAAAAAACTAAGTTTTCATGGAAAAATGCATAACTTTTTTTTGGTTCTGTACGTTTAAATCTACGTTAAAAATCTACGAAACTTCAAAAAAAGGTATTTAGTAGATACTATTAAGTAAAAAAATTTCAGCCAAATAAAAAATGGTCGAGTCCAGATACAGTCAGTGTAATAAGTATTCGACCAGGAACAAATTCAAAATGAAACTCATATATTAATTTTATTAATAAATTTTAGGGAAAGAAATAATTAACCAAGATTCCTACATATTGTTAGAGTAGATTTCGTGCAAATTAAAGTCCATCGCTCTTAATGTTAACCTCTTATTTCTTTTCTGATTAATCTCATTTTAAATTGGTTGCTCATATATTAATTGTATTAATAAATTTTAGGGAAAGAAATAATTAACCAACATTCCTACATATTGTTAGAGTAGATTTCGTGCAAATTAAAGTCCATCGCTCTTAATGGTAACCTCGTATTCCTTTTCTAGTTAATTTCATTTTAAATTGGTTATTGTACTATTCGTACAATAGTTACAATTCGTGGATGGTCTGAAATACGAGATCAGGTACGTCTACGGTATATCTTTCAGTAGTCCTGTAACCATATTCTTATCGAAAGCTTCTTTCATTCGCTTTATTGGTCTAAACAGATCAAGTCTTGCCCCAATCGTGTAGCAGGGAAACGAGCGTCTCGTTGCGGGAGCATTAATCAGGCATATTCTATTTGAATTCTTGCGGCGTGAGGTCGGTGTTGCAGTAGGTACTCGCAGGCTAATTGAAACTCGAACACGCCGAAGATAATGGCGCATGCAGACCGCGGATCCTCGTGCCGCGAGCGTTGATTATGAAATCACGTGCCGGTAGGTGGTCCCCGGACGATTAACGCTCTTGGCAACGTTTAACTATCCGCGAATTTCCTTTTGTCCCTCGGTGCACGTGTCCTCCCGCGCGTGCACGTGCGTACGCGCTGTGCAGAATGCATCTCCGTGACCATTAACTAATTCACCGGAGTCGGTTTGCAAATGCAGGTGAACGGGACACCTCTAACCCTTTCGCCCCTAGCGTCTTGAATTTAACATGTTTAATTTTATTATTGTGTTATAGTAAGGATTTTCGAAAAATATTCAGTAATAACAAAATTACTCTGTTATTAAACAAAAGTTGAAGAAACTCAAGAAGATGCATGAGAGTACATCAATATCTTGTATTATATTTATTTGTCTATATTACTTTAACAGTATCCGAAACAGTTGCTGAAAAATGTAAGACATTTTTAAATGATATTAAAATGTTCGAAACGAACGCTTTCTTCCAACAAGTAATTTTAAAATATTCTACAAATACAGTACCACTATCATAAGTTTCTAGATATTTGCACGGACACTACGTATTTTATCAATATAGCTTTCTTTTTTATTTTATTCTGTTGGCTTAAAAAGATAGTAATATCGTTAAACGATATATGCAATATTCGTTGGTAAATAATATTGACAGAATTGTTTCGAAAGACGTAATTTCGTTCTTCGAGAACTCAAGGAAAAATACAAAGTAGATTTTAATACCTCCTATTTTGATCATTAACGATTAATATAAAAAGAAACGTTACATTTATTTAAACCTCGCACTTGTAATAACGCGGACATTTTGGCAAAGGAAATTGTTCTTCAGCATCGTCTCAGCTACCCCCCATTTCCGGTTCTTACATTAATTCTGGGACACCCTGTTTCGAGCTGTGTTGAAATTATAGTTTCTCCATCCTTAAATTAAATTAAGCAATTGTGTTTGTTGCTCTGTAGAATCCATGCGATAAATTGTAGATGAGTCGTAAGTTTGTTAGCCATTTGGAATTTAATTTGGCTACAAGAAGATGGCCTGCCGCGGACTTTTCAGTAAGGCCCAAGAAACTCTGAAAAGAATGTCTTCGAGGAAAATGAAAATAACGCCATTATACGCACACCCAGATTCTGTTGGAGACACTTCGACTACGATTATCGTAATAAGTTTCTGTGAAGCGTGAAGTCATCGCAAGTCACCGATTCAAATGAGTTCTGCAAAGGTCCGTACATCACTTATGCAACTCATCATCAAAACTACTCAACATTCCAGTTTAAGCGTCTCAGTATCAATCTCTAGGAATCTTTAAACGAGATCGACTTTGAGGCTTGTTCGTATATGGAACTTTTTATTTACTTTAAATTTGGAATTATAACAAATATAAATTTAACTTTGTAATCAAATGAACGCCACGAATAAGTAATTACACGTTGATCTTATTTGTCGAATACAAATACTATTATTAATTACTAAAATAAATATAAAGTCCAATATACGAATAGGTCTCAAAGTCAATCTTGTTTAAAAATTCGAAATGGAAACACGAAGATGTGTCGACACGTAAGGACTGTTCAAGTTGAAATCGTGTACAGGGAAAGGTACTGCGAAATGGAACAGCAAGGGTACCAGTGCGTGCAGTCGATTCAATTGTGTGGTTAGGGGTCGAGTATGTCTTAAGTACCCGGGTGTGTACGGTTCATAAGTTCCATGGTATTCCAGACTACATTCAGCCGAGCCTTCGAATGCGTTCTCGTGTCAAGAGGTGAAGGTCTAACACGGCCTTGAAGAGCATCGTACGTTCCACAACACGACCTACGCCATTTCCTCGTTGGACCTAGCAAGTTTCTACCACGGACACCGAATCGCTTGCTACGCCAAGTCAAACTTATAATAATTTTCACGTTAACACAAATTCTTAATTACGTATAAAATGTATATTCAAGTTATATTTGGAGAATTAAAAATAGAGACACTTTCAAATTTATTCCTGAAATGAAGACCTTTTTAAAGAGAAGTATTTTTATCAATATATTTTATTTATATATTATTTGCTAATATATCGATATTTTACTAAATAATTTTAGTTTTTTTTTTCACAGGATGACGTATACGTCTTAATTATATGATGTCTCTAACGACCAATGACGATATTGATGACGGTTAGCAGCACTATCAACTTGAAATATCTATATCGAATTTTTTCCCACGACTAAAGAAAGAAAAACTTAATTCTTCATATTTAGACTCACGTTACAGTACATCAATATTAAACTTTAAATTATTGAGCAGGTATGAAACATATATTTAATTTATCCTTGGAAAGTCAGAAGTAAAGTCACTTCGAAATTCATTCCTAAAGTAAAGACGTTTTTAAAGGGAAGTATTTTTATTAATTACATTGAATTTTCTCTCACTACCAAAGAAAGGAAAATCTAATTTAGTTCATATTTAGACTCACATTACAGTACACCGATATTAAACTTTAAATTATTGAGCAGGTATGAAACATATATTTAATTTATCCTTGGAAAGCCAAAAATAAAATCATTTCGACTGCATTGAATTTTCTCTCATGACCAAAAAAAATAAAAAACCTAAAAGCAAACTATCTGATATAGTTGAGCAACATATAGATCACTTCTTCATATTTAGACTCACTTAACAGTACATCAACATCAAACTTGAAACGATTAAAGAAATAGCCCGTGTCACAAGAAGTAATCGTTCTCCACAAAGAATAACATTTCTTTCGCAACCCCATTGTATACTTCACCGAGAAATATACAAACCTGCCTTTCTATTTCCACTTAAATGTCAAATTATTATTTTTTCACGATTGCAAAGATTTCATTAACACTTGGCTCGCTAAGTACGAGTAGGCTGAATAGAACGTGCCTGATTTTCTGTATTTCCAGTTCCCGAGTTAACGTCAAAATGTCAGTGCGCACAGCTGAATGCTCATGGAAAATGTCTGATAATTATCGTGATCACCGGCGTACGTCTAACCGCGGTATGTTCTCGCGTAATTGATGCCTAATGCAGCCACGCATATGTTCGATCGGCATGCTTCACGCACAATTTCCTTCTGCGTTTAGGAATGGAATAGTTGCAAAATATACTCTGGTTAACTGCCAGCGGTGCGCGCTACTTTAGAAAACGCTTTGTTGATGACCAGGATTGCAACACTGTTGCAGAATACCATCGGGTAGACGAGAATTGATTTTGAGCCATTTTGTATATCTTTCAAAATGTAGCCACTAATTTGAACCAACGTATACTGGTCGATGGAATGTTCGGTGAATCACGCATAATTTATGGTGTAATTAGTAATTACACCGGTTACACTGATTCAGCGATACATTTTTATTTTCTAATGTATGAGAATGACTTTACTATAAAAATAAGTTTATTGAATAATATAATGCTTCCTAGATATATTCCAGAAATGCTTCCAGAGAAAGATTTCTTATTTATTTCAAAAGTTAAAAGTTCGGAGCATTGACAATGTGCTATTTAGAATTACGCTTGTAGCATGTATAAAGGGGAAAGGAGCTAGTTTTAGCAACTTTTCATTTAATAAATGAATCATTCTTAAATAGAAATGGACGCTACGTTTACAAAATAAGATATCAATATTGATTCAAGATTCTGTATAAATGTTTTGGTATGTAGATGATCTACAAGACCAAGCATCTTCAAAATTGAAATATTTTATTTGTCGTTGGAGCAATGACGTTGACTGTCACCATTATACCAACACTTCGATTTTATCTGAAATAATATCGTTCAAGAAGAAGATTGTGCTATCAATTCTGACTGTTGGAGCTCTTCCTTGTTGGTATGAGATAGAAGAAAATTATTTTCCTGATACCTCGTAGCGATGAATCAAGTATTTTATTCGAGCTATGTTGTTTTCAGTCCTCTTCAGATATCCGAATATCAATATAGACTAAAAAGGGGAAATAGATATACATGAATGGGTAGATGTTAACAAAAATGAATACAAAAACTGAAACCGTAAGAAATATAAATATTTCCAATTTCCAACGCATGTCAATACATATGTAGATATCTGAAGTGGTCTCCGAAACAGAAGTGCGACAAGAAGAAGGTTATTGTCCCTCCATGAAATACTCAATACAACTCAAACCAACTTCCTCGCACATCAGTAAAAAAAAAGGAAGAGTCATCTGTTTTAAACAGTCACAATTTTATTGTCAGAGAAGCTATTAGGATTGACTCAAATAAATTGGACACCAATGATAAAAAAAAAAGAGTTGTTTTTCCTAAACAAACCTGATAGTATTTTCCGGGGGGCAGTTACAATTGAACTAAATAAAGTGGAGAGCAAACAACAAAAGAGGAAGAGCTGTCTCTCCTGAAGAGGCATGATTGTATTGTCTGTGAAGCTATCACGATTGAACCAAATAAATTGGACACCAAGTAACTGGTGGCACTTCCACTCCAAAAGCACTCGGTCCCGCCTAACTGTCACATATAAGCCCCTCTAAGAGCTGTCTTTCCTAAACAAACGTAATTGTATTTTCCTCGAGGCAGTCACGACTGAACCCATCAAATACAAAAGAAAGAGCTGTCTTTCCTAAAATATCATAATTGCATGTTTCGAGGAGTAGTCACCATTGAACCAAATACACTGAACACCAAATGACGAAAAAGGAAGAGCCATCTTCCTTAAACACTCATAATTACACGTTCCGAATTGTATTTTCCGAATGATAATCACGATTAATCCAAAAAATCAGAACACCGATCGACAAAAAAAGAAAGAACCTGTCTTTCCCAAACCCTCATAACTGTATTTACCAAAGACCAATCAAAACAGATCCAAAAAGATTCGTTTACCAATGCCCGAAAATACATAAACCGTGTACCACGTTAATCACTTCCTTTCAACTCCGCGCATATGTTTGTTTGCAACCACGTAATGACTGGCGGTGGTCCAATTGAAAAATGGCCAGCAAAATATTTTCGGGGCTGAAACATGGTAGCAAAATGCAAATCGGTTCTCGGAAAAAGGGCGAGTTCGACACGCCCGCGACGTAGTAACGAATGCGCAACGATATTTCCTCACCGGTGGCAGAGAGTCGAAAAGGGCGAAACGAGGCAACCGAAAGGAACTTTCGGTTCATTAGCGGGCCTCGTGAATCATAGCAGAAACATGCGCGCGATTTGTGGCAAACAAATATCCTTCGTTTGGCCAGGTTCGAGGGATAGGAATGCGCGCCCTCCCGTATGTAGATTGCGGAGCCAGGCCCTGTGGAATCGGTATACGTATGGCCACCGAACGCAGAGAGCACAGTAGAGATCGGATAATAGCTCTATGCGGCGCGGGAGCCGGGGCAGCCCCGGCCATCGACAAATGGCCGTGGCCATGTAATAAACAAGCCGCGCAATTAAGAGAGCAGGTTAATTAATGTGGACCAACTAGGAGGAAGAGCGTCTTCTTTTTCTCTCTCGATTTTCTCCTTTCCTTCTGTCCCTGTTCCACCGTCCTAGCGCGTTTCCAGCGGAGGCTTCCTCTCCGTTTCTGTTCCCTCCGCTACGGCTCTTCCTGTCGGCGTAACCACCGGCGTGCACGGTAGTTATCGAGAACCGAACCGACCTTTTTTGCGCTCCTGGGCGCGCACGGGAGCCAGGACATCACGGGCTTTTCTTGCGTCTGACGTGTGCGTCGGGAGAAGAAGAGCCAGCACGTGGAGAGACGAGGATCCCTTGGCTTGGTTTATTAAACCGTGTAACTGATTCGAACTTCAGTTTTTATACCGGGTCCATACAGTCTTTGTGTATTACTACGGGATTAACACTAGATTTATGGAACATGGCCATTTAACCCGTGCCTATGTTGACAAGGTTTTATAGAAATCGTTTGTATTTGACGACAAACCACTTATTGTGAATTCGTATGAAAAGACAAGCACCAGGCTATGAGAACCAGAGCAACCTATCCAGGAAATTATGGTACCGAGTTATAAAGAGAAATTGGACCTACTTGCCAAAAATTCGTTAGTTCTATGCTGCCATCTGTTAATGATTGTGCGCACTATCAAAAGGCGGCGCCACAGTCGACTGGTTAATAAAATTAGTATTTTATTAACTGGTTACACCATGAAGACTGTATAAGGAGTCCTAACTGTGTAGTGTAGAAGTGTTATCAAAATCCCGAGCTTGAAGTTATGAATATTTCTACCAATCGCGGCGCAAGTGAGCACAGACTACAATATATATATCGTAGTCTGTGGGCACTTGCGCCGCGAGTGGTAGAAATATTCATAATTTCACGCTCGGGATTTTGATCACAGTTTTCTAGTAACTTTCTTAGGGAGTTGGATCTCCTTATACAGTCTTCATGGGTTACACCCAATTTCCAATAGCACCTTTTGCAAAGAGATGACTGCGATCTTCCAAACAGCCAGTCTAAACTCGATCAAACCTAACCCTTATCCGAGGAGACTACCAGGAAGCCCTTATCCCTGTACATCCGAGTCACGAACCAATAATGACTCCAAAATCAGCTAAAAGGGACGCGATCCCGGGAGTATGCTGCGCAGGTGCACCTGTCTAATGAAGCAATCCCCGGTGCAGGAAGGTCCGCATACGAGGAATCCTCCCTGCTCCACCCCCCCCCCTGGGTCGAAAGCACGGTCGAACGTCGATGGAAAGAAACGTGCAACCGGTTGACTTTCACGATACCGAATGAAAAACGATACCGAATCGTTCGAAGAAAGTGGCGGAGGGTCGGAAAGCGCTGATGAACCAACGACGTGAATCGCTAATTAAGGCACGGTGGCAATTAGTAATTACGGTAGCTCCCGATCGACGCCGGCGAACTCCAATCAGAGCCGGCCTCACTGCAGGCCACCTCCGGTCGATTCGAGTCTCCTGTCGGGGGGCCCCCACGGTATCATAAGTCGAGTTTTTCATTGACGCCGGTAGCCGCGGGTCGAAACCGGTCCACGGAGGTCGAACCACGAAGACCGGCAACGACAGGCGGCTACAGAAACGAGGGGAACAAGAGACGGAGGGGAACAAGGGGGCAGAGAGAGACCCCGCTCCACCTCGTTGCACGGCAAACGACGACCTCGTGCGCCGGGCGAAGCTTTCCTGACCGCGTCCATAAAATGCTGAAATGCTCGGGGTGGAACGACACGCGATATTCCGTCCGCCGCGCCACGGGATATGCTCTTTCGCCTCGGGACAAGCGGTATCACCTGGGAGGAAGCTCGTCGATCAGGCGACGAGTCGCGATCGAACGAGCGCACGACTAGTGCGATGGGGAACTGGTTCGTGGAAAGCGCTGTTTTCGAACGTCTGCGTTTCGTGGAATGTCCGGGCGATGCCTGATACGGGACGCCCGACCTTCCACCACGCTGGAAATATCGCGTTCGCCTCTTTTGGAAGGCGATGGGGATTCCCCCGACTCCTGTGTTGGACCTATAAGGGGGTTCCATGAGTTGGTGCCATCTATTGTTCTGATAGGCGAATTAATACTTGATGTGGAGGTCATATTGCATGGTTTATGAGTTATCTGGAATATAGAGGCGTTCGCTTCTTTTAGAAAGTGATAGGGATTCTCGACTCCTGTGTAGGATTTATAAGGGTGTTCCATGTGTTGACGCCACCTATTGTTCTGATAGGCGAATTAATATTTGATGTGGAGGTCATAGAATATTGTTTTCTATGGTTTACGAATTATCTGGTAATATAAAAGCGTTCGCTTCTTTTGGAAGGTGATGGGGATTCCCCCAACTCCTGTGTTGGACCTATAAGGGGGTTCCATGAGTTGGTGCCATCTATTGTTCTGATAGGCGAATTAATACTTGATCTGGAGGTTATGGAATATTCTGTTTTGTATGGTTTATGAGTTATCTGGTAATATAGAGGCGTTCGCTTCTTTTGGAAAGTGATAGGGGTTCTCGACTCCTTTGTTGGATCTATAAGGGTGTCCTATGAGTTGGTGCCACTTATTAGTATCATAATCAAATTAATATTTGATCTGGGAGTCATGGAATATTTGGTTTTGTATGGTTTATTTGTTATCTGAAAGTATGGAGATGTTCGGCACTTTTGAAACGCGATAAAAAGAAAAATGTTTTAAATAATTGAAATTCATAAATCAGATTATAACGAATGTATGAGAAATTAATCACAAATGACATTTAAACTTTCAGTAGTAATTGAGTCTTGTTACAATTGAAGGACAATTTCATTTGGTAATTGAATCTCATTGCAATTCAAAACTAAATTCTACTACTACAATTGAAGATTAATTTCAATTGGTAATTGAATTTCATTGCAGTCGACGGCTTATTGCGATTGTTAATTGTATTCCAATTACAATTGAGAAGTAATTGCAAATAAAAACTATATCCTATCATAACTGGAGATTATTTTGAATTGGTAATTGAATTTCATTGCAGTTGAAGACTAATTGCAATGGATAATTGAATTTCATTGCAGTTGAATACTAATTGCAATGGATAATTGAATTTCATTGCAGTTGAAGACTAATTGCAATGGATAATTGAATTTCATTGCAGTTGAAGACTAATTGCAATGGATAATTGAATTTAATTGCAGTTGAAGTCCCCATTGCAATTGATAATTGAATTTCCAATTACAATTGAGAAATGATTCCAATTAAAAAGTATATCCTATTCTAACTGCAGATTAATTTCAATTGGTAATTAAATTGTGGATACAGTTACCTTTCTATTACATTCTCCAACTGCGACGAATCTTCAGTTACACCGAACAAAATTGCAATTAAATTTTCATCCGATGGATAAATCGATAAGGAATGGAATAGATTGATGACCAGCGCCGATCGAAAGTGCTACGCCCCGTGTTCGGGAACAGACGCCGATAGTGGCGTCCCGAGGTAAGGGCAAGAATGAAGAAGTGGATTTAGGAAGAAATGGATCGCCGTGAACCGTGCGAGAGAAACGGGGGGGTAAGAAAAGAGGAAAGAAAACAGTGAAATGGAAAGAGACGGCATCGAGTTACGAGAGCCGAACCTATTTTCGGTCGGCAAAATGCAAGCAGAACGATAGTCCCGTGATGCATCGCGGCATATGGCGTAAATCAAGCAGCTGCGACGACTGATTCCAGTGGTACCAACCCACGCTCGCATTATATCAGCCAGAGAGGCATATTTATTACCCCTGGCCGCTTAGATTGGAACAAATGCTGCGTTGCCGGAGACCCATCCGTGAGAGCACACAGATAAGTCGCTGAATTTTGTATTACACATTCGATCTCGTCGGTGTACGCGTCAACCGACGACGCGCGTCTTCCCGTCTCTGAATAATGATTTTCCTATTATGTCAGTCCATAAATCAGTACGTAAAATAATTAATTTCCCCGTGTCAACCCGGGATGTTCCACAGCGTTAGGATGATATATCCAGTTTTGAATGTTTAGAACCTCGTCAGAGCAGCTCGCGCGATGATGCAATCTTCGTATAAACCATCCATTATAATTGTCCTGGAAATAGGAGACGTGCGATTATTTTAACGCGAACCGAAGAAGCAGAACAAGGGCTTCGCTGTCAACGGTGGTTTTTATTAACGCAAGACTCGATCGGAACTAATCTTAAGGTAGTTCCGATGGATTCGGTGGTTCCGTGGATTTATTTAATGGAGGATTTTAACAACACTGTAGCAGAGGTTACAGGGTTACATAACAAGAACAAGGTTTAGTTTTAGATCCGTTTTAATGTTGTACGAAATAGTGCATACGTAATATATGGAAACTCTACAGGTATACTCGCGAAATGGCGTACATGGTTGCCAACAGTGAAAAAGGAATATTTCCTATATATGCAGGTTTGCCAACATGGAGATGAGAAACATTTCTAACAAAAACTTCGCTTGATTGTTGTTTGATGAAAGGTGAATTATATGAGTCTATTTCGATTTAAATGACCACCTCGGTTTGATGAAAAACGATATAAAAATTTTGTTATTTTAACATAGAGCCTTATAGTACATACAGATTTTCACCATGAATTTTTTCAATTTAAATCAAATTTAGGAAGTTGCTGAAAATTTGATATGTTACAAAAACCGAAATTATAAACCATTTAAAAAAATAAAACAATTATTGACCACATCGTTACTGAAATATAATTGATTACAATTTGAAACTGAACGTGTGTGTAGATATGTATATGTGTTGATTTATTGTAGCCGTGTATGAAAGCAGGAAAACCGTACTACCAGACAAGTTTCCAATCATATTTTTTAACTCGACTATCTCAAACCAATTACCTTAATCATTCGATTAAGGATAAGACGTAGTGAAGCTTTAATTGCAATCTCCAATTGCGATAATCTTCAGTTGTAGTGAACAAAATTGGATTTCAAACAATCGAACAACTGCCTTTATGCTGGCAAGAAATGTTAGAAAATGATGGAAATTATTTTGTTGATTCATATTCAAGATTTCTTTAATAATGAAATGTTGCTAAAATTTTGATTACTTTTCGGTCTTCCTAATATAATACATGATGCTATCAGGCGTACTATGTTGTTAAAAAAGCAAAATCTTGAAAACTATCCTTATTCAATAAAACCCAAGTATGAAGTGTCGAAAGAACAGAATAACAAATAATATTTATCAAACGCTTAAATTAATACAGGATTCTCCAAATGTATCTTCAGAATTTCTGCTTTTAATAAAACACAAATGCTAAGAAATACATTCAATATTCTCATTTTAAACGAAAGTACAATTACAATTATACATGAACGTCCAGGTCAGACGTATTATGTTGTCAAAAAGCAAACTCCTAAAGACTATCCTTATTTAACAAAACGCAAGTATAAAAGGTTCAAAGAACAGAATAACAAACAATATTTATCAAACGCTTAAATTAATAGAGGATTCTCCAAATGTATCTTCAGAATTTCTGCTTTTAATAAAACACAAATGCTAAGAAATACATTCAATATTCTAATTTTAAACGAAAGTACATTTACAATTATACACGAACGTCCATCCTAACTGGTGTGCTATATCGTTAAAAAACAAAGCTCCGAAGCCAAGTTTGAGAAATCCCTTTATTCGAATAAAAACCAAAATCACGTGACCGCTTTCACGTTAATAACACGATCGCTAGAGGGAGCTTTCTATCGGAGCAAAACGGCGACCCCTTTTACCGGACAACATCAAAGAACGCTGCTCTCTTATATGCGCTCATGCGGATACCATATACATGAAGTCATATTGATAATAATGCGTATGGACGGGCATATGCACACGTGCATACGATAACGCGATGCAGCCTCGGGGTACAAGGAAGTCGGGATTTGTGGTACCAAGAAGCCGTGATTGCCGTGGCCCTTGCTGCCACGTTCATTACATAGCGCGCCATTAATCTGGAACGGTCTGATGGCTCGCAGGCCAGTAAATATGTAGAACGATAACATCTGCGACTTAACATTCGTTCCACGGATCGCAGAGCGCAGGTCCTCAACTTTTCATACCGGGGACGACTCATCCACACCGGTGATCAACCGGGCGAGAGTTGCTCGTCCAAGAGGAAACGAAAGAAGAGGAATCCCTGACGTTCGACTTGCTCTCATCCCATCTCTGTACCCGACTCCCTTTTCTCTGGACCACGCACCAGTGATGGACGAAACATATTTTCGGTTAAGTAAGAACAGCCTCGTTCCAAAACATATTTCAGTTAACCCTTTGAGGCACGTGATTATAAAAGGAAAAAGAAAATTCAAGCTGCGCAGAAGAATATTGTCAACAACTTGCTGAAGCGTTTTCACTTTTATACATTTCGGATTCTACATATTGTACTTTTAGCGTTAGTTTTTTCTCTAACAAGAAAGGGTACCAATTTTTATTTAGCTTATATGTTTTAATTTACTAGTATTATTGCACAGTGTGTTTTTCTAAGTTAGATAAAAATAGTATAATTTTAAAGGAGAATTTAATAATTCTAGAAAGTTAGGTTTTTGATACAAAGATGCACTTTTCTCTGGACATACCTGATCTCTTTTGATTTTTCTTTTTGCATAATGTACAGAAATGATAGGACTAAAAACAGACCGAGAATTTTTTTGAAATTCCAAATGGTTAATTATTTAAACAATTTCTCAAAGTTGAAAAGACAACATTCTATTTTAGCCGAAATATGGAAGTTTTTCATATATATTATCCCGTAACACTTAAACTATTGAACGATTGGAAAACAATGTTAAAAACAATTGTTGGAAATGTGGTTACCTTTAATATGGCATCTTGCGCGACCCAATCGGACGTTTCTAACTCGAGATATAGCCTAAAATGTGAATGAATCTCAGAAAAAATCGATAAAAAATTCAAAAATTCATATAAAAAAAACCTATACATAGAAAAATTTTTCATTGCGATTGTCGAGTTTAGTAGGCCAAAATACATAAGAAAAAAATTGTAGCATTGAATGTACATTTTGGCTGTGAACTAGTGTTAACTTAATAAAACGATGTCATTATTTTTTCACAGCCCTTAAACTCCTTCGACTCCTTAACCCCCAACTCCAACTCCAACTCCAACTGCAGTTCTCCATTTTCTCGCCGAGCGTGCAGTTTCCGTTCAAAGGGAGTGTAAACCGCTAATCACGTTCGTCGTGAAAATAGAAAACGCTTTGCGGAGTGGGTGTCGTCGTGTGCGTGAAGGCATTCGGTGCTTAGGTCGTTCGAGTAATTAGATATCCCTGGAAATACGTTAGGTTCTGACTGGCCAGCCAGAACACTCTCTGTTTGGTTTATACGAGAGCAACGAGAAGCGTATTCTTACTCTTAGGGAATAAGCGATATTGGCTTACGAGATTGGGAAAGCGATAGCCTTGCCCACGGTGCACCAACTCTCCTTGTACTTGCTCGCAAGGAACGTTTCCACGCGCCGTTAGAACCCGTTGTCGCGCCGCAACAATCGCACGCATAATTCATAACGCGAACCTGTGTTATTTACTTCCTCCGAATCAACTCGAAAGCATCTTATTCAACCACGGGCGCATGTAACGTCTAATCGCGCCGGTGGTAAGACTGTTAGACCGAGATTAGTACATGCTCAACATTAATATCTCAATGACATTGACTATTAAAGCATGAAATACGATCGCTGGTCACGCACGCGCAGCAAAGTTCTAGCTGCGTAGTATTTTCCACCGGTCACTGTTTGAGGTGGTTACGTGAATTTTCAAACCAGAATTATTAACATATTTATTGGCCAACTTACTACACGCGAAAACAGAAAAAAAATATCGATAAACACCCCGCGACAGACTAGCAAATTTCCGATTTGATTTATTTTGTAACAGTATCGCGGAATACTGCCGCGACTTCGGTTGGAATGACAGAGTTAATATTATATTATCGTTCGAATCGAATAAAAGTCCGAATAAAGTAATTTAGATTGTGATATGTACTCCTTGGTGAAGGGTTTATAGAATTTATAGTGCGATTGGAATTCCACGAGCTTGTATTAAAAATTGATGGAGCAACCTCTGCAAGGGTATTTAGATAGTTTATTTATTTTATCGGGAAATCGTGGATTAACATTGATTTTACATTTTCTCGAATGCTTCGAATAATCCTTTATTTCACGTGCGGGGTTAACTTTTTGAATATATGTGCGATAGGGAGTTTTAGTTGCAATTTTGTTACTCTTAAACAAAAATGGTAAATTGTAATGTAATAGAATTATTTAAACTAATAGGAATAGTTCCATTCTGATATTTTGGGAAAATAATCATAGAACAAAATTAACGACAAAGGTGCGTATTTTAAGAAATTAAAGTACTGAAATACAAATTAAACATATTGCAGTGCATTGTAAATATAGTGTCAACTGAGCACGGAAATAGAACACTTATTGCTATTGCTTTGAAGAATTAAAAATGACAATACTTTATCTCTCAACTGATCCAATTGAAAAAAAAGGAGCAAGGTGTAAGGCACTTTTCAATTTTCTCCTTTAATCCAAATTATTAATGTCCGTCAAAATGATAATTAAATTTTAATTCAAAATCTAAATGTTTTGCGTGTAACTATAAACGGTTGTTTAGTTCCTTTTTTGGAAAGTTCTCCCTCCAAGCACACGAAGAGATCGATGACCTTGTACAACCACTTAATAAATTACTATAAATTGATGTGCAAGGCGTATCCCATAAACGGGTACTACTCTGACATGATCCTATTAGTATTCATAAAAGGGCCAGTCGTAGAATTTCTCTCGAAAACCAAACACAATTCGTGTTACAGGGTTGAGTCGGTTATTATAAATTGATGACGGTCAATAAACTCGTAAAACTTTGACCATAAAACTGTGGATCATAAAACTATGATTGGTAGACATTGAAATAAAAAAGCCTACAAATGATTCCTGTCAAGTGAACCGCTAGAACGCTCAAGAAATTTCAAACTATCCCTGCGATACCTTATTTAGTTAAAAAAATTATACCGGATACGGTTTGAAATCTATTTTACTACAATTTTATTGAAATTGATAGATAATTGCCATTGATAATTGCATTTCATTAAAATTGATGGTTAATTGCCATTGATAATTGTATTTCATTGAAATTGATGGTTAATTGCCATTGATAACTGCATTTCATTGAAATTGATGGTTAATTGCCATTGATAATTGAATTTCATTAAAATTGATGGTTAATTGCCACTGATACTTAAATTTCATTGAAATTGATAGTTAATTGCCATTGATAATTTAATTTCATTACAATTGAAAGGTGATTGCAATTGAAAACTTAATCCTATCATAATTGTAAAGTAATTCCAATTGATAATTAAATTTCATTGTAGTTGATGGCCAATTGGCATTGATAATTGAATGTCGTTACAATTAAAAGATAATTGTAAACTAAATTCTCTTATAATTGAATATTAATTTCATTTGGCAATTGAATTTTTCTGAAATGGATGGTTAATTGCCATTGATAATTGAATTTCATTGAAATTGATGGTTAATTGCCATTGAAAACGAAATTCTATTATAATTTATGATTAATTTCATTTGATAAGTGAATTTCATTGAAATTGATGGTTAATTGCAATTGAAAACGAAATTCTATTATAATTTATGATTAATTTCATTTGGTAATTGAATTTCATTGAAATTGATGATTAGTTGCCATTGATAATTGAATTTTATTACAACTGAAAGGTAAATGCAATTATATAATAATAATGGCAAAATAAAATATATAATCTAAATCAAAAGTCCTCTTTCTTCAGTGATAAAATTCTAAAAGATGTAATATACCATAAGTGGCCTAAAACATTTACAAAGTACTATATCTCTGCTTTCAAAGCTAGTACATCCCTACCCCTTTCCAATTAATTCACGACTCTCTCCGGTCTATCTCCAGCTTGAAACCCCATGCTACAAATACCCACTCCCCAACTTAGAACAATCCAAACTGCAGGCTTGATATTCCCTCTACAAATTCACTCCAATCCATAAACCCATAAAACTTCACCCCAGTACCCATTGGCGTAAAAAACTCTTACAAATACCCACGAGCTGCCAAGAATACCCAAGAACGTTCCCTATTCGACCCACAATTTCCTTCCAACGCGACGAAGTCATGGAAGAATGACACGCGAACGGTAGCCAGCCGTATCGTCTGCGAAAACGTCGTGTTTCGCGTAAACGGCTCGGCGTCGTCGGCGAACCGTCAGCCGTGGCTATTTTCAGAGGCGTCGTTTTTCTCTTTGGCGTCGACGGTAGCGAACAGCGGCGAGGAATTATGACGTGGGCCGCAAACGGTTACGGGTAGGTAGGTAGTTCCATTAAGATGCAAATTCGCCAATAATTCCGCGGCGCGGCCGCTTGTCGCCCTGCTCGCGTACCGGCTCGTAATCGTTCATGCCCGCGACCGGATCGAGAGCCCGTTTTCCAATTCCCCGTGCATCACAGGCGCCTACGACGCCCGGGAGTTAATTATTGTCCAGGGGATTTAATTGCCCGCGTATCGTGATACCCCGTTCCTTTTATGGGGGGAGAGGTGCCCGACGCAAGGAGGGGGAACCGTAAACACAAGCTGCGTGCGTGTGGCGCGGAAAGCCGTATCCGCCCGGTGTTCTCTAGTATGTAGTACCAGTATCCGTTACAAGCCGATGTAGTAGATATTTGTTTGCCCGATACTCCCAGTTGGGAACGTATTAGGTACCTGTTTCAGGGGATACGTCTCGTGCATCAATTTATATTAGGTGGCCGAGCCGTCGCGCGGCGCACAGTGCGGACAAACAGCAAAATTGTGGACAAAAATCAAAATTTCATTACTAATATAAATATATTGCTATTTATTCACACAAAAAAAAATTAAAATTAACCATAAACATTAATAAAATCACAACAAAATTAACAAATTTAACAAAAAATTAACCAACCCCGATTTTGTTGAAACTTTGTATACTCGTTTGTGGGACCTTCCTCAGTACGTGCGACTTTTGCGTTTCGAGGGAGAAATTAACCCTTTTATCCGAACCACCCCTTTTACTTTTGCTCGGAAACGATTAGAGATTTCAAAAAAATGTTCAAGCAAACGCTACACTGTTTTTAAAGGCCTATAAACCAATACCAACAAATTTAAAAAAAAAAGAAATATTCAAACAATATATATTTTAGCCGAAATATGGAAGTTTCTCATATATTTTAACCCGTAACTCTTAAACTATTGAGTCGATTGAAAAACGATGTGAGAAACAATTGTTGGAAATCCGATGACCTTTAATATGGCATTTTGCGCGACCTAATCGGACGTTTCTAACTCGAGATATAGCCTAAAATATGAATAAATCTCAGAAAAAATCGAAACAAAATTCAAAAATTCATATATAAAAAAAACCTATCCATAGAAAAATGTTTGATTGCAATTTTCGAGTTTAGCAGACCAAAATATATGAGAAACAAATTATGGCATTGAATGTACATTTTACCCGTAAACTAGTGCAATTGTTTCACACTGTTACTTGAACACAGACCAACCCCAACCGTAATTATTTTTGATATTACGTTAACAAGCCCGATCGAAACCGAAGCAATTTACGAAAATAAATTATTCAGACTCGCTGGTGGGCTCGACCCACCGAACCTCGTCCCAGCGAACATCCGCAGAATAAAATCGAAGGGAAGACACTTCTGACACCGAACGCCTACAACTTCATTCCCATCGAAGACTGTAACGATGACCAATTGAAAATCCCCTCGAGTCTGCCTGCCGCGAGACGCTGTCCGCGAAAGAAAAATATCGCCATCCCGGAGTTTTAAATTCGCGAACGGTCAGGGAATAAACATTTTATTCCAGAATTCCCGAGCCGTCTGGTGCGGCTCTCGGTCGGTCCCCCGTGGTGCAAGAGGGGAAAATTCCGAAATAGAAATGCAGGAGAAACGAGCCAGGGAACGAGAGACTATTTCGGGTGAGGTCAGAGGCTGAGGTCAGTCTATAAGGCCTGGTCAGCCTCCCACGAGTCCTGGAACCCTGCCAAGCCCGACACCCACGCAACCAAGCGAACAGAAACCTGCGGGAACTCGAGCACCGTGCGCCGCGTTTCGTGGATCGTGATCTACGAGATCCGCGCAACGAGAATTCATCTTGGGTACACCGGTTACCGTGTTCGCCTATGCAATTTGTCGAAACGTCCGCGGCTGTTCTATAAATAATCCCCCTCCCCGCTCGCGGCTCTCATTAGAAAATAATCACGGTGGCGTGCACGCACCCCGGAACATCGGGCTAACGATTACGAATTAGCGGCAAAGTGAATGTAGTTGTCGCGAATGAAACTCGACACGCGTGCCACCGGTGGATCTCGTTCCTCTTTGCTTTTCCCTTGCCCGATGCCAAGGCCCATTGATTTCGAACGATTCGCGAGCTCTTTCCTTGCGATAAGAGGATTCCCGAGGAAGAAAGCAGAAAGATGGAGATAGTACAACCGGGAGTAATTTCGATCGTTGCCGATAAAAACTGAGAACGTTTCCAGACGTTCGTTGGTGATTCCTGGTACTCTGTAGATCACGATCTACCGAATACCGGGGGATCCAGCGGTGGGTGAGGCTCGCGTGTTTAGCAGTGGCTCGTGAAAGAGGCGCAAAAGGTAAACTATGCTGACTTTCAGTGTAACGTTGTAGCTTCATGGAGCGTAAAACAAAATGGAATTTAGAGCACTTTAGATCCGCGTATAAGGAATTTAGTGTTTCTTGATGCGCGTGGGAAGACGTTCTAAATTGGAAGAATTTTTCTGGCGCTGGAGATCCTTATGGAACTGATGTATTTTTATTAAAAAGAAAAAAAATATACATATACATGTCGAATTGAGTAACCTCCTCCTTTTCGAAGTCGGTTAAAAAATGACACGTAACAGGGCAATGGAATAAGAAAGGACTGGTAAAAGTGTTTAATGTACGGAGCACACACTAATTACGCCCTGTGCCTGGTTCTTCTTCCATAATGATACGGAATTCAGCTAAAAATTGTATTAAAGTAATTTGACCGATTTGAAAGTAAAGGAGGGTGGACTTATATTACTTTCAAAACTCACGCATATAACACGAAAAATATGTGAAGATCTATGATTTAACCAGAGGTGGGTAATATTTGTACAGAAAATATTTTAAATACTACTTTAAATAATAGATTCTTCAGAATTCAACTAAAATAGTATTTCAAATGGGATATAAAATTTCAGCAAATAATATATTTTATTTCGATAATGTAAAATGTAAAATAAAATAGTTTATTTTGGTAATCCATAGTTAAAACGTGAAAATAAATAGTTTATTTTGGTAATCTATAGTTAAAGCATGAAAATAAATATTTTATTTTAATTGATTATTTGACTATACGTTGCTTACTTTAAATGGAATAAACAAAGCTTAAGATAATATTCACTAATGAAGACTGCAGAACAGCTAAGCCAAGATCTTTAAAGTGGTTTACTCGAAAATAATGATAACACATTTCCGTAAAATCTTTCTTTAGGCGTCTTTTTTTGCCTATAATGAGCTACTGTCACCTTCTTCTTCTACTTCGTGAAGAATTATTACATGCTGCTTATTTTAAATATAATAAACATATCTTGAAATAACATTTACTAATAAAGAAATGAATACGTAGAACAGTAAGCCAAGATGTTTAAAGTAGTTTATTCGAAACTAAATGACAATAAGTTTCCTTAAAATCTTCCTTTAGATGTCTTTTTTAGCCTATAATGAGCTACCGTCACCTTCTTCTCTTATTTTGCGATACAACAAAGACGTAAAGAGACCGATCTAAACGTCCCGTACGCAGCACACGGAAAGAATTTACTGCTACGTCTCGGTGAAATATGGTAATGGCGGTTACATGACAGATATTAGCAACGATTACCACTTGCGCCACTGGTTTGTGTGTGTAGAGATTTCCAACGCCCTCTTCGGCTGGCATTAACAACGCGTGAATAATGGCGATATTTCGCCGTTACGGAATGCGAAACCCTCGATACGCTGGAGTAATTCAGCGATAATGGCCGCACAGATTTTCTTCCAGCTACGACGGCCGAAAAACTTTCCAACCTGAGAATTATCTCCGCTGGAGTCTGTAAAACTGTTGACGAATAACTAGCATAATTGATACCAACTCTGACGCTATCTGGATCTTTATATATTCTCGAACAGGAAATATATATAATTTGAGGAAATATAATGAAGCGAAATTTTTACGTTATTAAAACAAGTGTATGGGGATGAATGCCTAAGCCGTACACAAGTTACGAGTGGTTCGCTCGATTTTAAAACAATCGAGAGTCCATTGAAGACGAAGTTGGATGTTGCTGCACGACAATGCACCTGTACACAAAGCCGCAATTGTGCGTCAATTTTTGGCTAAAAAAGGCATCGTTACCTTGGATCATCCACCCTGCGATTATTTTCTTTTCCCAAAATTGAAAATTCCAATGAAAGGGACACATTATAGCAACGTTTCGGAGATCCAGGCCGCTGTAACCGCCCGTACTAAACGGGCTATCAAAACAGGAGCTGCAAAGGTCCTTCGAAATGTTAATTACGCGGTCTACAAGCTGTATTGACGCGGAGGGAGATTATTTTGAGTAAATAAACGTGTGTGTAAAAACTTTACTTGTACCTTTTTCTTTTCATAGCAAATGTTCGGTTTCTTTTTAGACAGATCGCGTATATAGAGTCTATGCGTGATGAGGACATCACGCGTGTTATCATAACTTTACTATAAATAAATACATTCGTTAATGTCGATAACAATAGTCTCATTGTTCATTCCAACCTAACTAACATTTGACACGGATAAATGGAGTTTTGTGGTATACCTAAAAGTTCCACGAGTGGTTAATATTTTTGGACAGCGTATCTTCCATTGGCACGCGTGATGTCCAGGATTCTCGTTCGAGGTATTATCGAACGCGATTCTACTGGGTTTCGAGCGCGCATGCGACACCATTCGTTGGCGAACCGCCAAAAAAAAGAGGGTGGCGTGGGTGACTCGCGTGAGCAAAGCGAGCTGACCCGAACTCATCGCATGAGACTCGACCTCGCTCCTCTCCTCTCACCGACTGCCGCCTCTCAAAATAACCTCGGTGCCTCGTTTGACGTCACCGTCGATCCGAATCAACCACCGTTCTCCCCTTTACCGCGGTTTCGACGATTTTACGCCGCGATGAAAGCACAATTAACTCGGCGCATCCTTCGGATTGTCTGAAATCTGGATCTCTGATGGTATTTCAGACGACTCCGATAGAGGTCGTCTCCTGCGACAAATGCCAGCAAACGCCAGCAAACCCGCATGATTCGATTTACTCCGTGTCGCTAGCATCGGCTGAATTACGAACGTTGTCGGTGTAAACTACATGCAAAATGGCGTTCGAAAGGATCGCACTTATGCATGAGAGACGCCGTTGTTGAGTATTTTCGAGATTCGCTCTGCTTTCAGCGAGAAGCGTTGCATCGAGAATGATCTTCGTTGTTTTAATCCCCCTCTTCGAAAGCGTTTAAAATAACACGCTTTATTCGAATCGTCTACCCTCATCACCCAAACGATGGCCAGACTTGCGAGATTAAATTTGAATCTTTACGAATCTTCTCTTTTATATGAATTTACGACGCTACTTACACTCGGAATAGAAGCTTATCGATGTAATCAACATAAATTTGATTGTAATCAACGTACAGTACTGTGCAAAAGTCTTGGACCACTTACACTACATTACACCTTCGCCATTTTTACCGTTAAAGGGAGAGTACTTTTGATTTAGATTGTATATTTCATTTTATCAATATTGTTGTACTGTTTACTGGCCGAAATTAGATAAAAATAGTGTAAATTCATAAGAGAATTTAATATTCGGTACTCTTTTTGCGATCGTGACAGCGTCGAATATTCTTGAGCAACTTTTATATCATTTCTTAATTATTTCACTCGGAATATTTTACCATTCGGTTCGTAATACCTCAAACGCTTTAGTGTTTTATTCTTCTCCAAATCTTTGGAATAATTTTAAGAAAAATGATATTACATCCGCGCAAAAATGCGTAAGAATATGTTGAGCGGTGAACGCTGAGCCTATACCCGTTACTCCCTAACTACCGCTCTCAACCGCTAGGTGGCTGATGCGCGTTCGTGCTTACCCAAAAGAGAACTCGTAGAGTTTGCATGAATATAAGTGCCACGACAGGAACTGCTTGTCAGGTAAAAGGCGTATGTTTTTCATATTCGACTCAGATTCGACTCAGATCTACGAGCCTCATACGTTGTTATATAGGTTAAAGGGTTATAGAGGTTCTTGTCATAAATTTACTTGATTTTGAAGAGGTTATTGGTTTACCCATTTGGCCTCAACAAATTATCTAAGTGCTTCATGCCAGACTGTATATTATTGATTAAATACGTCTCAGAAGAAGCTGCGTGCTTATGAATCAATCAAATACTTCTCTACTAAGAATGAATAATTATGATAAATACCTGTGATGAGAAATTTCACAGGAAGTTAGCTATGTATTCGCTCCTGTTAAGTTTTGCCAACTTACCTGAAACAGAAAGAAAGAAAAATTGAGTTGGCATAGGAAATGGTTTAATTAAGATGAAAATGAAGCTTAACATCCCATTCACATTTGCACCCATTTCTATCATTCAAATACTGGAAAGCATTGATTGCTAAGCAACACATGCCATGGTTCCAAAGGACAAGGAAAGACTAAATAAAGTAAAAAACACCATTTTGTCATTTTACTCCTGAAGAAGCTATGAATGCTGGCGAAACCATTTATTTTTGAGAAGTTCCACTAAATCGTCTGTCAAGCCGCCATTTTTATAAAAAATGAAGAAAATAAAAAATGATTTTTGAGTTGAATACTTATCCAATACATTAAATTACTACAATGTAAATGAAATGTTGTTATCGCTTCGATAAAAATTCTTGAAGAAGTCTAAAAATTCGGGTCGGCCCTTAAATCAAGGCTCCCCCTTGGAAATCTTCCGTAATTAATGAATGCATCCCAACCCTTTTCCTACCGAAAGCACTCGACCCAAAACACCCTCAACATTTCAGCAAGAATCGAGCCACTCCCGGAAGAAGGGCGCGATTTTGTTGGGAAAATGGGGCACGAGGTAGAGCGAAGATCTAGACGCGACACAGTCTATCCACGGGCGTCAGAGAGAGGAACGAGATCTACGCGACGATCGATCCTACAGCGGGGTCAAACGGATAGCGCAATTTCAACGTAATGTTTCTCTACACGATCGCGATCGATCGGCGATTTGCCCAGGGAAAGATGGCATGAGATACGTGACGGTGCTCTCGGCGAATCAAGGGACACGGAGGCCAAGAGAAAGGAGAACAAGGGGGGAGAGGGAAAACAGAGCGAATAAAGGGGACGGTAAAGAATCGGATAAACGGATGATCGGTTTTCGATCCGTCGAAAGGTCGGACGGCGTCGTTCGGTAACGCGTAAAACTGTCTCGTCGAGCGTTAATGTCCCGAGAGAGATAAATTGCCTTTCAACGGCTGGGTGGGTCGCGAAATATGGTGGACAGAGGGACGCAGAAAATCCGTGACAATTATACACGTTGGCGAGGGAGGATTAGCGCGCAATTCGTAGAGGCAGCTTTTACAGAAAAAATTCGATGGTAATGATTTGCATCGTACGAAGTTATTACACCGAATGAAGATAGGTATATAATCATTATCGAGATGTAAATTAAGTGTGCTGCAATAAGGAGGCAGCTCCATCTTTTTAGGGTTTTGACGTTAGAACGTAACTACGAATTTAAAAAATTCCTTTTTTCCGTGGTGCAATAAGGAGACACCACCGGTCACTAGACAAACATAATTTAATAATTAGGTACCTATGGTATGATACGAAAAAGAAAAAGAAATTTTAAAACGTTTTTATTTAATTTCCCAAAAATTTGTACTGATGCACACCTCTCAATTACGAATCAGGTATGATGATTTTAATATCCGAAATGGGGTACAGGGAGGCTCAATCTCGAGAAATTAACATGCACTAAAAAAATTCTTCCTGAGTTTTCAGATTACGAACCTGATAGCAGAATTTTAAAATTTGAAAAATTATGCAAAATAAAATCTTTGTACCTACAGAAACCTACCTACCAAATGTGATGTTTCCATTTGTCCCGAACAATACACCACGGGCCAGGCTCGTGATAATCAGTTTCGAGCCGAATATTCGACCACGAGCCTCACACGTGGTTGTAGCTTAAGCGATTAAGTTAAAAAAGTATAGTAAACATCCCTGGTAATAATTGCACGTAATTTTTATGCAGAAGGATCTTTAGATGTTTAGAAGGTAGACTTCATGAAAACAATTTTGTATACACAACAAATTCCGCAGTTCCAAAATGACTTCACAAGTGCTCCTGTACGGATTCTTAATTTAATTAAAAAAATATGTAACAAGCACTTCCTGGTAGCAATTATACGCGATGCAGAAGGACCTCGAGCATCTTTAATTAACAAATTTATTTTCAATTGCTGCGTTTCGAGCTTTTGGCCCGCTATGGACGGTTCGAAACAAATTCCAACGTTCCAGCTGGCTACGTCGGGAAACGTATGGTTAGTTAAGTGCTTATACATAGAAAGGGTCGCTATACATGCCAATAAATAATTGCTCTACTAGCGCGCGGTGATGGCGCTCGAGGTCCAGGCCGGTTAATTAACGAGGCGGTTTACGACGTATATCGCGAACGTCACTAAAACGTACCTTCATTACCGGCCGGCGGCATATCTGAGCGTGATCTGGACCACGTACGAGCGGATAAAGTCGATACCCAGGCCCTGAAAAATTCGTGAAAAAATTCCGTCTCTTACGAGGCATTTGATACAAGACGAGGAAGTCTGACGTCGACCGGCGGAATCTACTGCCGCGTCGATTTTTCAGGCGAAACTGTGGTCGCTCCCGTGAGAAACATTTTCCGTTCCTCTGGTAGACGTACGAGGTGCTCATAGTAATTAGAGCTTTGCGATTAGAACCCCTACTTGTATCACAATCAAGGGGAATAGAGGAATTAGTTGTAATGAGCGCAAAACGAACGGTGGAGAACGAGATATAGTTTAATTTTGTTGCAACCTTAGTGAAAGAATAGAGAATTAGGAGATAAGGTTATCGACAGTAGCTTCTTCTGATAAACAGTAGTAATTGTTTCACTGTCATATACCTTATAAACTATAAACCATCTGCATCTAAAACTATGTACCATTAGCTTTAATTCTTTATTATCTATCACTTGGTACAATCTAATCAAAAAATAAAACGTCATGTTTGGAAACCTCTCATCGTGAATACAGTATAATTTGAAAAAGAAATAGCGATAAGGAGAGTATAGTTAAATTATATAAGTGGCTAGTAGAAGCAGTAGGTAGTCAGTATTTATAATTCAACAAATATGAACGAGATAAAACTGATATTCATAATTATTAAATATATACAGCCATGTAAATGGGTTTGAAGTGGAAGACAATAAATGACTAACTCGTGATAATTACAATGTATGCTAAAATACATTGGAACTTTAGAGATGCATATTCAAAATCGTATCATATTTACAAAGGACAAGATTGTCAGAAGAAATGTAACCAGAAATTAACAGGACACTACAATTACATTATTAATTATTATTATTGTTAGATGTAAGAGAGTTGTTATCTAATCATAAGTAATTATTTATGACTCACATATGTAACATGTAAGTTGTTAATGTAATAACAATAAATAAATAAATTAATAATACACGTTTTGAGTATTACCATTAAACCTAAAAGTTTTGAGGAATTTAAAGCAGTGAAATTTATCATTTATTGTTTCAATTACTAATTTTATATACACTACTGTTGATATATAAATAAAATAAAATTAAAGAGTATAGGTATACCGAGTTTCTAGTTTAAAACCAATCCCATAATCCAATACGCCCTTCGCAATCAAAGCATTAATAGAAACAAATATTGTTGCGACTGTACGACGGTATGCTCTATCTGCAGTAGATTGTACCGGTTAGCGTCAGACACGGGAAATCGTCCGGGAACGAAACCGAATAGCCATGCTCTTCCAACAAGGTTAATAATAAAACTACAATTACAGAACGATACACAAATCCTTAAGTATTGGAAAACAAGTTCAATCGGACTAATAAATATTGTACTAAACATTCCGCCTTCGGCGTCACACTCTTTTCTAACTGCACCTTGTAGCGACTCAAGCAAATCCGAGCAAAACATTCTAATCCGAAGAAACACTAATAGCACTCGCAGCCGAAGAAATGCGATGATTAAACGAGACAAACCGAGCTGACAAATAACAAGAATGAACGCGCGCACGACGCATCGAATAAAGCTTCTAATTAGCATCGCTCAAACAATATATCGTCTCGAGTTAAGCAACATCGGGCAACCGCTACGAGCGAGTAACACGCAAAGGAACGAACGTAACATTAAAGAGACCCGAGCTAACATGCTATTCACTATTGATTCGATTAATTAAACAGGATCCGCTCGACTTCTCTAGGATCTATACATATATTGCTACCAACGCAGCAACGTACCGTCAACTGATCAATGTCCACGATATCTTCCCGGCGAACGTACTGGAAGCGAACGGGACCAGGATTTCTCTGAACGAATCAGCCTCGAAATTAGTATTTTACCAACGATTTCGAGACAAATTGCTACCGAGGTCGGCGCTGCTAGTTACCTAATTAATATACCAGAAGGAACATTTTGTCCCGGCTACGAGTACGTTCTATCAAAGCGTAACGACTCGCCGGGTTGAACATTTCAATTAATTAGATACCAAACGTGACCACCCACCGGCGATATCTAGCAACGATCTGAATCAGCTTTAAAGCACACACGTGTACGCCCGACAACTTTAAAATCAAAGGTCACTCGAAGCGCATAAGAGAGTTAATACATGCTGTAAATCGCCCGGACAAATTATGCTGCCGGTCTGGCATCGGCCGCTCAACTAATACCGTCGATAAGCAGTATTTCGTCAGTTTAATGGCACCGCGTGCCCGTTCGATGCTAACCGTTTCAATTAATTAAACGCCGAACGTGGCCGCCAGGCAGAGCTTCGCGGAACTCATTCGACGCGACCTAATCGCTGCAGAAGTCAACCAACGAGACCTGAACGATATTTTGACGAGGGAAGAACCAGAGAGCTGTGTTCTATGAACGTAAGTCATTTGATATCAATGGCTGCAATTTCATATAATTTGTGAACGATGTATGATCAAATCCCTGTTGTTGTATGCACCGGGGAATTGTGCAACACGGAGTATCATTTTATTTAGTTTATCAAAGGATGACCATACGTTTATACGAATAAGCAACAATAACAGATTTATTAAACGATTAACTAGAACACAAAGATTTCGGAACGTCCGAATTGTAGAAGGTTTGTCACTGTTCTCACTATTCAAAGAATTGCCGGTTCTTGAATGGCAACAGAAACATCGGAACTTCGCTTAACCAATTTCATTTCAATCAACCGAGTACAGAGTTAAGTCACATGGCGAGGAATGTGATAAAATTGTTGGAAATACTGTCTGAGTAGATTTAGACCTAGTTTTTTTGTTGGACGCTATCGCGCGAGAAGCTGCGAATAACAATAATTTATAATTTACGACTAAACATTCAATCAATGGTTATTCTGTTACACGATGGGGAATGTGATAAAATTGTTAATGCATATGCTGTCTCCACGGAAATACTGTCTGAGTAGGTTTAGACCTAACCCTACTTCAGCATTTGAAAGGTCCCCTGCAATACATTTTTATTGCAAAATCTTAGTCAATTATCACGACAACTTGTGTTTTATGATTAAAAATTATTTACAAATAGTACGGGTGCATATCTGAAATATGTCACTCTGACGTAACGCTTGATGAGTTGTCAGGGAAGGCGACCGATTTTTGGAACAGTCGACAGTATGGGTGCATGTCTGAAAAATGTCACTCTGACGTAACGCTTGATAATAAAGATGTTAGAATAAAATAAATCGCAAAAATGATTTCGCATGTCCTTTTCCTGTATTGATTTTCAATCACCTGATTCTTATTTCAGAAAACTTCATTTGTACAAATTATGTATTAACATTAACATATTTTTATTGCAAAATGTTAGTCAAGTTTCACGACAATTTGTGTATTTAAACTACAGATCAAACTACACATACGTATTTTCTGAAATTTTGTTTTCTTGCATTATAAAATTATCCCATTTGTAATGTTCTCACATTCTGTGCGAAATATAATCCATAAACCCGTATAACCTAACTGGAACACTCGTATATCGTTCCTAATAACACAACAGGTGTTGGCATATTTTTAACTGAATCGCCAATCTTGTCAAAATCTTGTCAAGATCATATACCTATTTCTAATCGTATATTCTAAATTGTTAAAAATTCGAGATCGATACGCACGTTTCGATATTTTTCGAGATCGAGACCGAGATCGTAGAAATCTCGTCTCGTCTCTTCCCATGCGCATCACTAGGAGAAACGAATGTCCTGCGCAGGACATTCAGCGAGCGCGACTAATTGCCGATCCGGCAAAATCTGTATAAATCGTCCGGCTTAGCACCGACACGGCTAATTACAATACCGATTTCCTTATCGATTTTTTCCAATCTCAGGACGCAAAGTGCCGCGAGCGGCTAAGGAGCGGTTAACGCGAGCGCTGATGTAAATTTCTTCCCGTGAAACTCGAGCGGGCCCGTTTCACGGGCTAGATTAATTGCCGCGATCTATAAGATTGCCGGCGTACATGAAATCGGTATCGCGTGAATCCGACGGCACCGTGTACATATTTAAATACGCGCAGGTGTACGTGTCGCAGCCAGTACAGCCGGGCACGTTGGTAGCGGCGACGGAAAACGTGAACGTGTAGCTGTACGTGGCATATACGGGGGAGACAATGCAGACATTCGTTTATCTACGACACACGTTGATTTACGGGGAGCCGAGCAATCGTAGGACGTATAACGTGTCCTACGATATTTCGAGCCTCGAACTAGTACAATCGAACGATTGCGTACTAAGGACGACGGTGCTGAAAAGGAATCTGACCGTGTGTCGCGTTACGTCCCGGGGCAAGAATGATCCGCTGAGCAGGGAATCTCGGGCAACGACATTTCGACTTTAGATCGTCGGGAGCGTGGAAGACCTGGGAATGAGAAAGTGAGAAGAAAGTGGAAGGAGGAAGGTGAGGTAAAATGGAAGAAGAAGGGTTTGTTTTGGATACGTCGTTCAGTGGATCATGTAGTAGACTAACGTAAAGGGTGTCCCAAGATTTGAATTTCCTGCCACTTTTACAGTAAACTGTTGGCAACCCTGAAAAAAGAGCAATTGACAGCTGAAAGTTTAAGGTTAATAAAAATGGAGCAGGGAATCTCGGGCAATGGCATTTCGACTTTAGATCGTCGGGAGTGTGGAAGACCTGGGAATGAGAAAGTGAGAAGAAAGTGGAAGGAGGAAGGTGAGGTAAAATGGAAGAAGAAGGGTTTGTTTTGGATACGTCGTTCAGTGGATCACGTAGTAGACTAACGTAAAGGGTGTCCCAAGATTTGAATTTCCCGCCACTTTTACAGTAAACTGTTGGCAACCCTGAAAAAAGAGCAATTTGACAGCTGAAAGTTTAAGGTTAATAAAAATGGAGCAGGGAATCTCGGGCAATGGCATTTCGAATTTAGATCGTTGGGAGTATGGAAGATGTGGAGATGGGAGAGTGAGATGAAAGTGGAAGAAGAAGGGTAAGATGAAAATGGAAGATGAGGAGTGAGATTTGGTTTGGAATTGTTGTTTAGTGGACTGGTGGTCAGCAAAGGACCTTAAGCGAGGAGACAATGCAAAGATTTGAGAAAAAGAATAATCTATGATACACTTTGATGTATAATAACTGGAGTAATCGTAGGATGAATAAACAAGGTCTATGGTATTTTGAGCCTCGACTTGATACAGTCGATGGATTGCATACTTTAGACAGTTAGGAAGCTAGATGTGCAGAGAAGAGAAATATGAAAGGACAAGGAGATCGAGATTCGTCCTGGACCTGATATTCAGTAAACTATCTAATAGGATAGAAGATATACAGGATTTGTTTCACAAGTAAACGATATAAATGTTTTTTCTCAACATCTTCTCACAAATACACAGAACAAATTATCTCTATGAAGACCTCAGACTTTTAGGTGACTAGAAAATGTGAAAACAAGAGAAAGATAAAAGGGCAAGGAGATTGAGATTCGTCCTGGATCTGTTGTTCAGTGAACTACCTAATATGCTAGAGGACATACAGGATATGTCTCACAAGTAAACAATATGAATGTATATCAACATCTTACGAACACACAGAAAAAATTGTCGCTAAGCACAGTACCAGTATTGTTGACATGATTATTTTAACATCTTTGCGTTACTATATTCACTTTCAATGGAATTTACCAATTCAAATACCCGGTAAAGATTAGCCAAATATTTCCACGTGTCGGTTTGGAGAACGCGAGACTAGCGTTGAATGGCAAATGAAGGAACAGGAGTGCTACAATGTGAATTTGCCAATAAAACTCCTTAGAGGTGGCCCGATACAGACATTTGTTATTCTATCACGTTGATTTACGAGAAGCCTACTAATTGTAGAATATGTATTCTACGATTTTTCGAGCCTCGAACTGGTACAATCGATTGATTGCGTGTTGCAAACGGTCGCGTATCGCATTCTGCAACAAGTTTGTTTTATGAGGCAGTAAATCGTTTACATAAAAATAAAAATTTTGAATGGTTGGAAATTTGTGATGACGTAAAGGAGATGAAAATGGACTAATTGTAAGAGGAATAGATTTCATTCTATACCTCCTGATTAACCCTCCTATGATATCGACATTTTAGTTAATAATTAAAAATTTTTTGTTTACAAGATGACGTACACGTCTTAATTATATAATGTCTCTGATATCTAGTCTGCGGATTGTATAAAATTATGATGTGCAATAATATAGAAAATATACGTAAAATGTACATAATATGTGTTGAAATATTCTACAATTATTATAACGATATTGTTATTTCATTTTGCATAAGTGCACATGCCTGTTGGTTATGTTTAGTATATGTTTACTATATTAGTTTGTATCGTTAAATACATAAAATCCGCAGTCTACTGATAATTAATAATAATATTGATGATTGTTGGCAGCACCACCAACCTGATATATCAAAGTAAATCTCTTGCAACTTGTCTCCAGAAAGAACAAATTCGGTCCATAGAGGGTTAATGGTTTATCAGTTAAGTTATTTAGATGGGAGACAACAAATATTCATTTTTAGAAAAACGAAGGACACGTAGGATGAGCGTTCATCCATCTGTTGACAGTTTTCGATCTAAAAGATGGAAATGAGTTCAAAATAAAAGAAGAAGAGTATGTTTCGATCGTATCTTATATTTGAAATAAAGAGTGCTTAGACCTACTGACTTTTGTATTTGTATATGTGTGTATGGGTAGTTTATGTCGTATACAGAGTGATTCCGTGTTTCTACAGCTAAATATTATGTGTTCTATTGTTATAATTTCGTACGGCAGGCCAATTTTGATTTTTGTTAAAAGTTACCTCGCAGTTTGTAAAAGGACACAGAGAATTTGTCTCAGAAGTACTAAAACCGAGTTATCTCTAAATTTTCTCACGAATGCCCCATAACCAGTCGCAGAATCAAAGCGGTCTGATTCCAGCGTATTTGCACAAACGCGATCTCTCCCGATCTAATACTAAATCAAATTTGTCACGCCGCAATCCAAACAACCATAGCTCGCAAACATCGTCAGAGATACTCGAGTATTTCCGCATACCGATACCTTTACACCGTCAACAAGAATCATTTCTTCGAACAGAATTTCCAAGAAAAGTGGTCGCTCCCATACGACGAAGAGCATCGCGCGTAAACAACGATATCTGGTAGCAACGCGAAATATCAAGCCCGTTGCATCGCAAATATTTAACGTTATCCGTATCTGGGAAACAGGATATCGTTTCGACGTTCGCAGCTTCGCCCCGTAATCTTATCGAGATGTAAAAAACTAATAGCGGAATACAAAGTGCGATCGGCAGCGCGTAAATCCCGCGAAACGAGCCGACCGGGCGTTCACGGTTAAGCGAACTTCTCGATATACAAGAATATTATTAATAAAGCTCCGCGGTTTTCATGCGATTACGGCCAGTTCTATCTTGCAATTACACGGCTGCGTGAGCAATGGTATCGACACACGCGGATTGGCCGAGTTGAAACGCAGAAATCACCGGGTCGCCGCAGACCGGTGCAACTGCATTCTCGGCGATCTTTGCGCCGAAAGAACACACGCGCTAGATGAGAGCCTCCAACTCGCGGATTTTTCTCACCTGACCCTCGACGTGTCACTTTCGGTTCGACACACTTTCGATTGAATATCGAAGGAGAACGCCAACGGATCGTGGGCGGCGATAGACTGTCGCCGGACTATACTTCGCTGAGCTATTGGAAAACTAAGCTTTTTGGAGAACTTGCAGGTTTCCGAAGTTGGTAGACTTAATTGGAAACGTGTGGGAAATGGGTAGAGTTTCCTGATGTCAAATGGGAAGGCGTTATGCGTCGCTTGAACGACTCCAGGGGGAGTTCTTAAGGGGTTAGAGCTGCGTTAGGTCTGGGTTTTGAAATTATGTTGAAAACTCCAAAGTTCTGATGACGGTTCTGTCGTCATCCAAGTGAGTTCTATCGGAAGTTCTTGAGGCCTCAAGACGTGGACTCAAGAATAAGAAAGTCCTGGCCATTTGAAGTTTTACTTTTGGTGTATTTCTGCGTAATTATTTCTGAAACCTATCAGCAACTATAGAACTATTGTGGGTGCAAATGGACCTGTTGCTAAAATTTCTGCTTTTTGAAAATGAGACCCTAACTTCACAGAGGCATCCATAACTCCTCCCTAAGGGGTGGACTGTTGTAGTAGTCAGCACCCATTTGTTCAGATTATTCAGGAAAAAGCGAGAAGGAGGCATTTCGTTCCACTTATTGCTTTCTATTTACTAAAATTGTAAAGTCTCCGCAATTTTCAAATCAAACTACCAAGCTGACTCCTCGCAAGACATCCATAGCTCCTTCCTAAGAGGTGTCTTGATACGATGTTGTAGTTATTCGTACCCATTTGTTTAGATTGTTCAAGTAAAAGAGAGAGGGAGTCTTTACCTTGTACTACTATTACCTACAAAAGGAGTTTTGGTTTGATCGCTGGTTAAAGAGAAATCTGTATCTAATCCAGAGCGTGTCGATACGACGTGGCGCACGAGATTGTTCATTGGCAGAAAAGAAGAGGGAGATTTTACCTTGCACTGATATCAACCATAAATGGAATTCTATGTCAATTCGTCAGAGTGTTCAATTTCCAGTGTCTGAACGGGTACAAGCATGATTTTCTAAGTCGTGTCGAAACGGTCTGGCTTAATGTCTCTCCCATTTATCCTATGGGTGGCAGTAATTGGCTATTAAAACGAAATCTGTTTTGTTGGAACGACTTGATTCCGCGGTAAACGTACAAGTTCAATCTAGCGAACGTGTTGCTATAAATAGATCCTTGTTTTCTAAATTTATATATCGCCGCGGCGAAGAGAAACACGGGCGATTTACCGGTTGCCGAATTTTTTCCCCTGGCTTTGCTCGCGAAATAAGACGACTAATTGGAGGACGGCAATCAGCATGTATTCACTGTATCTAATTAACCGTCGTCGTATATTTACGAGTAGACTTCGCATACGAGAGCAGCTCATCAATTAAAGGATCGATCTTAAATGACAAATGACTTTCATTTATCAGTAATGTTTCCAGCGTACCCGAAGTGGTGACATGAAATATCGAGGCGATTTTCTGTAATATGATCACCCTGAAATCCGTACGCGGACACGGCGAACGTAGAACAAGGCTCAGAAATTAATGATTCTGCGTCGCTCGAATAAGTATACGTACGCGAACTTGCCTGGCATCATTGAAAACGTGTATTATAATGTATTCCTTATAATCCTAAAAGAGAATACGATGCGTTAAAACGAATCCATCGTTGCGTTCCTGGCGCACCGATCGATCACTGCTATCCGTCATTTCATCAGAATTTCGTTGGGAAACTCCGTGTTAGACGGTGACTACACTGCCCGATGGAATTAGAAAATCATCTGTTCGAGTGACTTTCTGAACCCTTTCAAGGGAACTGGTAACTACTGCTAACAGCAAATTTAAAATTAACTTATTAAGTGTTTACCGGTTTCTAGTAAAAACCATAGCGGGGTGTTCCCTATGTCCTGGGGGATAATCAAGACATCTTTTGACGTTTTCTTTCCATAATTTCATTTATACATATATTTGTTAATAATTTGTAAAAATAAAATTGTGTTCAGTAAAATATTTTGAATTTTGCCCTCAAAGGGTTGAATATTTCTAGGGGAGAATGAATAATGGCTGAATGGAATGAATAATCACCAGTCAATGATGGTTAGTATTATTATTTAAAAAGGGCATGCTTGCAATAGCTTTTGTTTATGAAAAATGTCTTGAGAAATGTTGCAATAAAATGAAACTTAACGCTACACCTCCAACTTTTCACTTCTCTTCTATATTAAAAGTTCGTAAATGTCAACGTTGATTTCCTCTACTGAAGTGGACTTCGACCTTTCTACTTCAAGATAAAGTAGAAAACCAGTAAAATGAGACTGCAAAAATGACCACGGAGAAATTATTGCAACAACTTTGGTCTACACAGTCAACAATCTACAGACGTGTAGAGAAATGAACTAAGTTCACCGTGAAAGGAAATGTCCTCAATGAACAAACAGAAAGTAACATTTGTGTAACAGAAAGTTATTTCTACTTAATAGTTCACTGAAGATGAGAAATGGAATCGCAACTTCGATTTAAAATCAACAGTAGATTTCGCCAAAGGAAACTTCAATTCCAATATCAAAGACCACTTTGACTCATTGAGAGAGGGGGTTTAAGTAACCATTTTGCTTGTTTCGAAACCGTTTGAGAACTTACCACCCTTCAAATATTGCGATTTTTGCCAATTTTCGTGAAATCGATTGTGCATTCGAATTTTTTTCTCTGGAACTATTTTTCCTATCGACCTACTTTGTTGCAATCTGAAAAAATTGTCATTTCTGAATATATTTTCTGAAAAATCGAAGGGTTTTTCATTTTCTTATATACTTCTCTTTTTATTCTCTATTTAATCACTGAATTTTATAATGAAAATTGAACTTCAACTTCAAATGTACGTCACTTTGTTTTAAATTAATTTTGTCCAAAATCCTTCGATCAGGGACCCGTTAGTCTAATATATCCTCCGAATCTACCTTTATTTTTGTTTTCAGGTATACCAGTTTGGACCCACACCATCGCCTGTTATAACGAAACGAACTATCCTTTGTTTAAAACAAAAATTCTTTTATAGTTCTTCAAGGCATACTTTGTAATATATTTACATTTCGTTAATAAAAATTATTATTTAATACCTTAAAAAAAATACACAAGAAAGTGTCCGTTTTCATTTTTCTGACAGCGACTAACCCCTTAAGGCCCAACGCCGTGGTTTTCGCGAGTACGAGACGTCTCCCGGCGAGGTCTGATCCGGCAGGTACGTCGACCCCCGAGCGACATTCTTTTCCGCGAGCATAATCAAGATCGACGGGCTGTGGCGCAATTAAAAACAGAGCCATCGACGGCTCGGTGAACCGTACTCTTAAATCCTCTCTTAGCAGGGAGACACGACGAAAAGGAGCAGCAGCTCGTGGCGCGGAGAGAACGAAAAAGAGCGTCCAGTCCGGATCGCACGGATAAACCGTCTGGCGTGCACAGTGCCGTGAATTAATTATCACCCGTGGGCCTCGTGTTCGTACTTTTAATCGGCCTGCCGTAGCCCCGACCTCGGCCCACCTCGTGCCTCGTTTCCACCTATAAAATGTTCGTCGTGCGGCAGTATTTCACGCCTGCCCACGCGCGCCCTTACGCCAGAGGGAGAACGTGGACAGGCCTTCGAGCGGATCGAGAGTCTCGTTGCTGTCTCCTCCGTTCCCTCGTGTTTGCTTGCTGCAGGTGCATCAGTGGACTCACCTTTGCGCTGAATGTTTGCAATATTGTACGGTTATGCGTGGCCGTAATGCGACGGGATCCACGGACCGTGTTCGCGGCTCGTGTCGCGTTTATGCGCGGCGGGGATCGTCTCGTCGATCCTACGTGATTGGCACCGCTTCGGGGAGAAATCCTGCGGAGCCTTATAAAGTAACGTGGGAGAGAACTAGTGTGGGAAATATAAAATAGCGAGGAGATTTGGAAGAGATTTGGTCTTCTAGTTTAAAATCGAAGGTGTTGGAATGTGAGGTACATTTATATTCTGTATGTATTATGTATGTGTCACGTATGGTATTGATGGGGCGCCACTAGTGGCTAAACCGTTAAACGGATTTGCGTTTTTGTTTTATCTTTTTCTTCCTGCGACAACGTGCGAGTACGGATGTACAAACTGTGTCAGTCTTTCTTTTTCACCTTATTATAATCTAAATAAATATATTACTCTTTCAGAAGGAAATTGGTATATTTCTTATACGGCGCATAAAGAAATCTTAGCACCAACAATCTGAAACAGTCTTTTAAGTTAATGCAAGTGATCGTCTCTAGGAGGTACTCGATTTCTATTCAGACAGTATCTTATATTAATAGTATATTAATAGTATTCAATATTCCCGCTCCCACGAAAAACTACCTCAAATCTACTCAGACAGTATGTACATTAATGGTATTCAATATTACCGTCCCCACCAAAAAATACCACAAACCTACTCAGACAGTATTTCCTTGTAGACAGTATATACATTAACAGTATTGAATATTGTCATCCCTACCAAAAAATACCACAAACCTACTCAGACAGTATTTCCGTGTAGACAGTATATACATTAACAGTATTGAATATTGTCATCCCTACCAAAAAATACCACAAACCTACTCAGACAGTATGTACATTAACGGTATTCAAAATTCCCACCCCCAGCAAAAACTACCCCAAACATACTCAGACAGTAGATTTCCAGCACGGTGCTGTGATGTTCCCCTACGTAAAAAAGAAGGTTGGAAATGACGTACTCACAGTGATCGGTGCAGAAATCCACTTTTTGAACCAATTTAGTTTTTCACTCCTACAGAGTGGGAGGGAAGCTAAGGATCAAAATTTACCGAGTTCGCGAGTTTACCTCGCCAGCAGCACTATTTTAATCGCCAGGTCAAGGACTAAAGGTATCTATGGTAAAAAAATCAGCTTGATCGGAGGATATCCCATTTGATTAAACCCAACCGTTTCTCTCGTTGATTTACATATTTCATACAGCTTCCTTGGAATCATATTAGTCCATCGTTCCATAAATTAAAAAAACCACCCCCCAAAAAAATTAAAAATTAACGCTCTAGACTAGAATACCCCCTCAATCGTCAAACTACAATAAATCATCTCGAAAATATGACCAAGATAAGGTTTAATTCCCCATCGGTGATTCGTTTCCACCCAATCGCCTAGCTCCCATCGCAATTATATAATCACAATTATCGCCGTATCCTTCGCGCGGACCGACTACCTATTGAATTATCTGAATCAACGGTTCGCTCCTTTCGCAAGTTGAAGCACTCCGGCCGCTATAAATCGAACGAGCCTGAACTGAGAGCCGTTTCATTGATCGCCGTTCCATTAACAAATTTTTTAAATAAATTCCGCCGCGGTAATTAAAGTCCAGACGGGGTTCTTTCTTACAGAAGCGGTTCGGTCGCGACGCGAACGAAAGCAGATCAATCACAGGCGAGCAAGAATCGACTCTTTTTTTCCCCTCGGCGAAGACGCATCGCGGTCCCTCTCCCGGAGGGAGCGGCTCAGCGGATGCAAACGAGGATTCGTCTCGCCTCGCCAGCAGCAATTGGATTCAACGATTCCTTTTCGCTAATGAAGGAATCGTCGGTTCGACTTTGTAATTAACCCACCACGGGCACGGCGACCAACGTCAATGAAACTCTCGTTACAGATATACGGACGAGGTTGCCTTCCCGTCTTCCTCGTTCCCTGCCTTCTGTTTACCTCGCTCTGTCTCCCTCCGGGCCCCCTTCTTCCATTTCTCATTCTCATTCGCCAGTTTCCTTCCTCAGCCCCGTGTGTCCCTCGTCGCTGTTCGCGGGTTCGAGATCGTGGCTCGAGAGAGCCACCACGGCAACGTCGCAGAAAGTAATTACAATACCGAATGTTTATTTTCGCAATCAGCTCAACCGCGGTAGGTAGACTTATACCATTCCGAAAGGTAACTTCTTGACTCTCTTTCTCAACCCCTGCGGCAAGGTGGTCCCTTACTCTTCGTCGGAGGCATCGACGTGACTCGCCGATCGGTATACCGCGCGCGTTTACTCTACCGAACCGTCGCCGATTTCGTTTTGCCGCGAGACCAACGTTGACGAGCACCCGAACGCAATTGCGGAACACCGAGGACGGGGCCTGCGTAACACACGGTGCACAGAAATCCTTGTGGTACGTGCAACCTACTTGAATGATCGATGGAGGACACGAAAACGACGAAAAAGGATGCTCGTGTAAACATCCTGTTTGAGTTTCCAGTGCGGTTACAGGCGACTTTTTTAGGCTGATGTACGTTCGCAGGACTGGGTCACTTTTTACCCCTATTTTGTTACGTTAGTGATAAGCTTGCATCGATAATATGTCTATGTATCGTAATTCCCCTTCTTTTCGTTGCTGGTTTAAATATAACATAGCTTGTATTCTCTGTTAGCAATTCAACAAACATAATCTTCCTCTATTTCACCTTACTTGGTGAAATGCTCTGTCTCATATTTGATATTTCGAAGCAGCCATTTTTTCCTGTGTGTTATTTCATGTTTGTTGAAATTTACCCCCTAATACCTGGATTCTTCAACTTTTATTTTAAAGACTAATTAAAAGATTCTTTATTTAAGGGTGTGTGTTTGCAGATATGTTAGCTATGTATATATGTATAGCTATATAGATATGTCCATTGTTTCATTCTATATCGCTACAGCGATCTATCACAAAAGAACCAAAATCTTATATATGGAACATTGATGCCATTAAATCTTTGTGAAAATTGTGTACGTAATCAATTCTATATAGGTAACGATTCTTAGTAAGTACCTAATCAATTCTATGAATTCTTGAAAGTGTACCGCAGGTGGTTCCTTAGTAAATTTAATTAATTTTTGTGAAATTTGTGTCCTGATTCTATTAATACACTGTACCTATAATCAATTTCTTAGATAATCAATTCTAGGAATTCTTGAAACTGTATTGCATGTAGTTTTTATTAGCAGGTGCTATACAATTATTGTGATAATTGTGTATTAGCTCTATAGCTCTAGATACTAAACTGTATCTATAATAAATTGCTTAGCTATCTAATCATCTCTACGAATTCTTGAAAGTGCACGTAGTTTTTGTTAGTAGATGCTATAAAATATTCGTGATATAGCTCTAGATACTAAACTGTATCTCTAATACATTTCTTAGCTACTTAATCAATTCTACGAATTCTTGAAAATCTATTGCATATAGTTTTTATTAGTAGACGCTATTAAATTTTTGTGAAAATATTGTGTCGTCGTTCTACTAATAAACTGTGCCTATAATCAATTTCTTAGTTACCTAATCAATTCCACGAATTCTTGAAAGATTATTGCGTATAGTTCACGCATAGCACACGTTCCATTTTATCTGAGTAGCCAAATAGCTTCCTCAGATATAAATCCATTGGTTTTTGATTTTGAAGGCTACTTAAAGATATTTATTTATTCAACACCCATTGCCAGTGTTGAACTACTTCGGCAACGTGCACGAGAAGGCTGCCAAAGAATTTCACAGAATACCTAGAATATTTGAGAGATTGAGAAACTCTGTGTCATAACTGCGCCATAATTTGAACTGAATTCGAGCACTTCCTGTGGCGGTAAGTTGAGCTGTATATTGCTGATGTTCCAAAATTACAATTAATAGGAAATATAGGCAAATAAAGTACATGAAAAGAATTTTTTATAAAGGGCTGCAGAATTTTGTGATTTAGTACTATGTTTACGAACATATCAGATTTTTATTACCGAAATAATGTTTTAAGGGGTAAGGGCCATTCCAGGAATTTAAAAGAATCGATTATTTGTTAATATGTTGCTTTAAAGCTTTAAGAATAAGAAAAATAATATTTCATAGCTCTGAGGAAATCTCAAAGAGGTCATTTTCTATATTCTACATTCTATATAATAATTGAATTTTTATTTGTTTGTGCGTCATCTTGCGAGAAAACAATATTTTCTAATTTCCGTAAGCTGTTCCATAGCTTTTGCAATATATTTACAGAAAATGTTCGGGTTTTTGTTGTAGGTTGAAATCTGTGTGCTTAATCCTTATTTTTTTCATTTTTATACAAATTTTCATAAATGAAAAAAATAAAAAATGATTTTCTAGTTGGAATATTTATGCAACACGTTAATGTAATTCAATGTAAATAAAATTTGGTTATCGCTTCAATAGTAATTCTCGAAAAAGCGTGAAAATTCCGTTGGCCAATGTAGTGCAACCACTTAATAAGTGAACTCGATTTACTAAAACTAATTAGAAGACTTAGGCAAAAATAAACTTGGATATATGCTTGTCTCTTCGTACGGATAAGAGTCAACATAAGCGAAAAGTGTAAAAGACTTGTATAAAACCTTATAAAATTTTAAATAAGTCAAAATAACCGTGCTCCGTAAACCTAACGTTATTAACCTTACATTTAACGTTACTTTCACATGTAATTGTAATCGCGAATGTTTACATTTAAAATAAAAAGAATCGGATACATTTCATACTATTAATGATAAAGTCCCTTCTAGAAATCCTTCATAAATATACAAGCTTTCTTCATTGTTTATTCCTCATTCCCCAATCCATCGCGAAAATGGGTCCCGCGTGATAGCACGTACACTGTATTCCCAGCATGTCGGTCGAGTATCATAAACGACCCGTTTAATATATTTTTGCGACATACGTCCGCACTCGCATGTATCAGCGCAATGAATCGCGACTCGGCCAAGCGTACCGTGCGCCGCAATAAACTGCGATACGTTTTGCAGGTGAATTATGGAGAACGGCCCGTCCCTCGTTCGATGTGCTCGTGGATACATACGTGCATCGCGAAATTCGCGAATCAGCGAATCCTAGTGCATTTGCGTCAAATCTATATATATATATATATATAAAAATGCATGTTTGTATCATATATTTATATATGATTGATAAACTTCGAAACTGTTTGACCCATCAACATGAAACTTGGCACGTATATGTATTTTTTCATGGAGAAGGTTTGAAATTTTATTCAATTTGTTGAAACTCGAAGGATTTAGTTAGAAATCTCAATATTTGTATATTAACACATCAAGGACCGCACATCTAGAGACTGCGTGTAGAAAACACGAGAAAACTTGCGAGCGGTCCTTAATGTGTTAAGAATCAGAAATATCGATTCAAACATCTGTGTTACGGAGAATAAAAGACGGTCACTGATTGGTTCGCAAAGTTTCACGTGGTTGAATTGTCAGTCGAACGCAAACGACGTAAAACATCTTCACGTGTTTGAACTGTCACTCGTACGCGAATGTCAAATAAAGTAATTTAAAAAAAAATATATAACCGACTTCGAAAGATATTAAAACTCCATTAAAAAGTACGAAATAATTCCTATTTCCTACATATTAAATTATATTAAATAATATATTAAATTTCTATTTCCTTTACATTAAGTTATATTAAATAACCTTCTCGGAGGCGACGAAGAATTAAAAATTTTTAATTCCAGCTTGAGTTAGATAGGTTAGAGCGGCAATATTGAATGCTGTCAACGTATACATGTATACTGTCTACGTGGAAATACTGTCTGAGAAATATTGCATACAGTTAATGTGTAAACTGTCGATACGAAAGTACTGTCTTAGTAGGTTTGGGGAATTTTTCTTGCGGAGACTGGCGATGGAAATATTGATTACTGCTAATGTACATACTCTCTCTATGAAAGTACTGTCTGAGTAAGTTTGCCATCTCGGCGTAGTCGGTGAACCCACATTAAAAAAAAAACTCTTAACACGTGCGAAGCCGTGTCGGAGCCTGCTACTTACAATATAAATACGATATTTATCTAATGTTTCTAGGTGTCCGGAAACTTATGAACGAGAGTGTAACCGGACAACTTTCCCATCACTTTGGGATGATGAGGACGTCTTGTGTTCTATACGTCACTCTATCGTCTTTTCATGAATTTTTCGTTCCTAAGCAGGTCCAAAACTGCCCATTTTTGAGCATCTTGCGTTGATCTCCAATAATTTCTTCTCCATCGCGCAGTTGGTAAACAACTTCTGTCCGGATCAACGTGGAAGGCCAGAGTACGAGTTAATCAATAAAAAAATTCGCTATTCCGTTCGCTCGGGACCATGTTCGCAACACACCCCGCCGATCGCCATTAACGTCGATATCTGAATACAGGTACTTCTTACGCGTGTAGCAGTATATGGTTTTGGTACATGGGAGCATAAGTGGCGGCGCATGCCTCCGAGCAACGTCGTCGGTTTTTCTGGCTCGAAAGGACCGAAAGAAGCTCGCCGCAATTAACGGCTCCGTAAATTTACATACGTCGGCGATCGGCAGGGATAAATGGTAAGAAGTCGTGTCCACCGTGAACGCGGCGAAGCGGCAGATAAGTAATCGCGTACATCTCCGACAGGTAGAAGAAAAAAAAAAAAGAGAAGAAAAGGAAACAGGGAGAAGAAAAATTGATGTTCGTTTGTAGAAGTGATTTCGTAATTTCATTCAGAAATTGATTTCGCGATCTATCTTGGCCCGCTGGGAGTTATCGTCGGGGCTTACGTGAAAGAAACGATTTCCATGAGAAGAGGGCTCCCGTGAGCTTTGGGCCGTTTCTTTTTTACGCTCCTGCGAGCGCCCTGTTGAGTTTTTGAAAACGAGTTACGCCGAACGAAAGCTCATTATTTATCGTTCCGCGATCACGCTTCCCGAAGGAAGCTCTTAATCCCGCGTTGTCGTGTTATCGTATTGCCATTTTCGTTTTTCGAACAGCAGAAAGTTGTCCGGTACTTCGCGAAAGCGATGATATACAGGGTGGAAATTATAAAGCGATACAGTTGAATATCTCCGAAAATATCGATTATACGCAAAAATGTTTCCGATGAAAGTTGTTCGATACAAATTCAATAAAAATTTGTATGTTGAGTACAAGAACACTATTATAAAATAACTTAGAATTTACAATCAAACAAGGTTCATTTCACGAAAAATCATTGCACCCAATATTATGTACAATGAATAATATTTCATTTGTCTTCAAATATTCTAGAATGTAAATAAACTATAGAGAAAGAAAAGTTTGATCAAATGAAATTGTTACTCAACAATTTAATGAAAATTTATACGGTGGGCACAGGAACGCCAACTATTATAAAATGACTTAGCATTTACGATCAAACACGATTCATTTCACAAAAAATCATTGCACCCAATATCGTCTATAATGAAGAATTTTATTAAAAAATTATCTAAGCATTTATCTAGCACTTATCTAAAAATATTCTAGAAAGTAAATAACCAACAGAGATTTCAAAGAAAAATTTGATAAAATGAAGTTGTCATTCAACAAGTTAATAAAAATTTATACGGTGAGTACAGGAATACTATGATAAAATGACTTAGAATTTATAAACAATCAAACGCGATTGAATTCGCGAAAAATCATAGCACCCATTATCGTCTATAATGAGTAATATTGCATTTACCGTCCGAAGGTTGCCCGGAGCCTCGCCTACGCTCGTTCTAGAATCGGTACCGACTTTATCATCCTCATCAATGATCAGCTCGTACGCTCGAGAGTATCCATTACAGGCCGCAGTCGTTTTGCGTTCCAGGGTATGCAATTGTATCGATAAAACAAAAGCATCCTATCGAAGGTACAGTACCATTAATGGGCGCCCGTCCCTTTCTTGCTTCTGTTATGCGATAATCCACAGAAGCAGCGGTGCCCCGTAGGATTATCCTTTTGTATCCATTAGCGAGAGGAGGTAAACTAAGAAATTGTAACGGCGGCGCGATCAAAAAAGCGCCATATGTTCCCGGGGCGGTGTCTTACGTGCCGACGCGAAGAAGGAAATTTATGCTAAGTCGAGACAAAGCCCTTTGTTCCATAATCGTGTTTCAACTCGAAGGAATTGCGTCAAGAGCGTCATGAACGCGTAACCATCGCTGAACCTCATTATTCTCGTACCCAACGACGTTGTTTCTAACCACCGGTTGTTCAAAATGGTCAAACTAGATGATCGAGCGACAAGATTGGCTGAGTAGACTAGGACAATGTGATCGTGGTGCTAGGTTAATTAATTTAATTTTTGATGGGAGTACTTTGGTTGTAAGAAAAATGTATTTATTATTTGGCATGGTTTTAAAGTAAAATGTCGTTTGGAAGCTTAAAAAATAACTGACAGACTGTAAAGTGTGTATGAAATGTAGTAATATGTATAAATAACACAGTATCATTTCATTTCCGCATTTGAAATTTCATGTTGTTTATAGATGCGACTCTAACGATTATTTTTGTTTCAAGTCATTTTTGAATTTGATTGAACAAGCAGTTTTCGACAAAACAATATCAAATAATAGAAATGCAAATTATTGTTACTACTTGTTAGTTTGGTTATAATAATTATTAGGAGAACCTCGATTATTGCACGATCTTTAACTCCAATTTCTTACAATAACAGAGGTTCTACTCCATCATCTTTGGCAGGACATTGATCAAAACATTATCGGATAATCAAAATCCAAACTATTGTAACTACTAATTGGTTCGGCTATAGTAATTATTAGGAGAACCTCGATTACTGCATGACTTTCAATTCCGATTTTCTGCAATAATCGAGGATCTACTCCATCATCTTTGGCAGAACATTTAACAAAACAATATCGAATAATAAAAATACAAATTATTGTTACTGGTCATTGGTTTAGCTCTATTAACTATTAGATGAACCTCGATAATCGCATGATCTTTAACTTCAATTTCCTGCAATAATAGAGGTTCTACTCCATCATCTTTGGCAGGACATTTACCAAAACAATGTCGAATAATAAAAATCCAAACTATCGTTACTACTCATTGGTTTGGCTATAATAATTATTAGGGGAACCTCGATTATTGCACGATCTTAAACTCCGATTTCTTGCAGTAACAGAGGTTCTACTCCATCACCTATGGCAAGACTTCCAAATCTATCCAAATTCTAATACTGTTTCATACGTCTAGAGACAAAAACTTGACCTACATTTTTCACGATCAACAAACTTATTTCTCAGTTTCAGGATCCCTAATTCAACCTTACAAATATGTATCTGTTTACATCAACCTCGACAATCTAAAAAATCGACTTCCTAGAAACGATCACTCGCATTAGCAAAAAAGCTTACTAGATCTATTGATTCTATGCAGCCTGAATGCAAACATGAATGAAATGTGAATATAAATTCCTTCGACATTGCAAAGAAAAAAACAAACAGATCAACATGGAGAACGAGTGTTTCAATTATCCTCGGAGGGAGGAAGGAAAATTCCCATTTCGCGTCACAAACCGGGCCAGTTACCCTACTTGCTGACCGGCGATCACGCGATCGTTCGATTCGCAGTCGGCTCATCGTCCGCGTGAAAATGGCAAGCGGTAGCGACGAGGTAGTAAACGTCAAAATACTCGTGCAGCTCGCCAGGACGAGGTCCAGCGGTGTGTTCGCGTCGCTGCAAGCTCCATTAGGCGCGAGCTCGCGAGAGGGGAGAGAACGCTACTAGTAGTGCACCTCTGCACTAGGCGATATGCATTTGAACCAGTTGCACCGGGCTGGCGAGGTCGGGGTGAACGCCCAACGCCTTTAAAGAGAGCACGCAGATGCGATACGATGCGCCTCGCCCTGCCGGCCCTGCTTCTTTCATTGCCTTCGGCATAAGGGTGCGTTTCCACCGGTGCCGCGCGTCTCGACATCGCTATCGCGCGAATCCCTCGAGTATCGCGTGGTAATTGAGAACATCCGCTATCAGCGAAAACGAACGTAAGGAATCCCTGTCTATTCTGACGTTCTTGAATGTTCTGCTGGTCAGTGATAGGCAGGACCGTAGGCTTTAAATAAATCTGAAGTTGAAGTTTATATGTCTGTCTCGTTTCCTCTTTCGAACCTTTTCCAAAGGAAACGAGACAAATACATCGGCAAACTTCGGATTTATTCGAAGCCTACGGTTTTACCCATCTCTGCTATTGGTAAATGAAACACTGTACACTATAATTGTTTTTTCTAGCTTGATCTCGGCCAACTCTGATTCAATTTTTCTGCTTTTGATATCACGTGTTAGGTACGAAGCAATTACTTGAAGTTATTTCAAGTTTAATGTTTTATTAACCCTTTGACTGCTGGTCGATTTTTGCTAGAAATTATAAAACACGTAGAGGTGTGAATTTAAAAAAAATATGAGCTTATAGAATATGACAAAACGAAACTTTTTTATATTTACAGTTTATTCATAGAACGTTTAGTTTCAGAGATAAAAATTGAAAACTTAAAAGACCCTTTTCTTGCGATCTCGTAGCGATCTAATCCTGTTGCTGTTGTCTTAAAGAAGACAAAAAAGTTAACAGTCGAACAATCGAATTTTAAAAAAAATATCACCTTATAGAGAATAACAATACGAAACTTTCTTATATTTACAGTTTATTCATAGAACGTTTAGTTTCAGAGATAAAAATTGAAAACGTAGAAGACCTTTTCCCTTATAATTCAAATTTTGCAACGAACTTCTAACTTTTCATTTTTTATTTTCAAAACTAACCGTCGTTCGAATAAACTGTAAATATAAAAATGTTTTGTCTCGTCATCCTCTGTAAGCTGATATTTTTTTTAAATTGATTTAACGAACATAAACATTTCTCCGAGCCCATTTCTCGAGGGCGTGTATAATTTTATTATTTCATTGCACTCCATTTCCGATATCAACGAAATCTAAAAGGATTAAACCTCAAGATCGAAGAGTAGAGCACCGATTAGCCTAGTATCCACGATCACTGATCGATGCTCTCGTTAAGTCCAAAAATCGTTCGCGGTGCGCGAATCGAGAGCCGGATGCACAGTTAGCTACGATACCGATAGCGCGTTTCGATAACGGCGAGATAATGGGAAATTACGTATCCGTTGATAAACAGAAAAATCGAAGGGGGAACGAGGAAGGAACGTAACGATATCGATGAACGCAAGTCGCGTCGCCATGTATCACGCGAAATTATCAGCGGTATAATCTGATGTTCGACAACAAGAAGAAAACGGTACGGTTAAGCAGGATGCACGCGCAGATGCACGAATGTATATAGGATACATCCGTACAGGTGGGCGGTAATAAAATGAATTATAATGATGCTCGATGGATCAGGATATTGCCGGCGTGTCGTCCGCGCTTCGTGGATGACTGATCAGTGGGAATGCGGCCTAACACGTTGCATCCGATTCTTCTCGGTCGCCAGAGACACACATCAAGGCATCAAGGAGCGCGATTCGCGATGCGCTCGACCCGATGCGAGATTAATGGAGGATATCACCGATGAAGGCGCGCTTTAATCAACGAAATTGGCGAGTACATAAACCTGACGTTGCGGATTCGTGCTGGTAGGTAAGGGTCGAAGGGACGAGGAATCCGCGATCACGGACCACGACCACGAGAGCTCGTATTCTCGATCCAAACGAAATCCTCGTTGAAAAGTTGACGGTGTAATATGTTTCGATTTTCTCGTGATCTACACAGTAGCGAGAACTTCCCGGATTCGATATATTGCACTGGCTGGAAAGTCCATGGCGATTTTTGGCAGGTGGTACCGGTCTGAATATATTGGAACGGTTGAAAATAAACCACATGTATACAGTCCTTAAAAGGTGGAAAGGTTGTGGAACAAGATAGGGCCTATGTAATTTTATTATTTACTTAGGTACTATTCAGTAAACATATTCAATAAATTAGCTATTTTACTGGCTGAGCAACCGTTGAATTCAAAGTTGCTAATGTTTACTTTCTTTGTTTCCATTTCTATTTCTACCGCGATCGATTAAACTACTGGTTTCGAAGATGCTTCACTGAATTAAGAACAAAAATACAGGGTGTTCCAGAATTAGTGTAAGAACCGGAAATAGGGGATAGCTGAGACGATTCTGAACGACAATTTCCTTGGCAGAAACGTCGTATAGTGTTTGGTTTTTGAATTATTAACGAAAAACCACCGACCAATCACAGCGCCCGAATAGCGCGCGCTCAGCCGCAAGAGCATAGACTCGAGCTGGGATTGGCTGGCTATCAGCCGAGAGCGCGATATTCGGGCGCTGTGATTGGTCGGTGGTTTTTCCTTAATAATTCAAAAACCAAGCACCATCCGACATTTCTGCAAAGAAAATTGTCGTTCAGAATCGTCTCAGCTACCCTCCATTTCCGGTTCGTATACTAATTCTAGGACGCTCTGTATATCAGTTTTTCAGGGTTGTCACAACTTTTGATATATCTAGAATAAAGAGTGCGGAAGAAAAAGTGATCTCGCGTTTGAAGCGAATAAAGCGTTAATCTGGAAAAGGGTGTGAACGATAAATGAGTAGGATCGAGATTTGCGGTAACTATTTGACATAAAGCAGACGCTGAGCATCCCAGAAAATCGCTCCGATTCTTCCAAATGACCAGTTTCGTAGAAAACCGTTTCATCATCCAACGAAGAACCAATTTTCTCTCGTCAAACAATCACCCTAAAGCAACGAAGCGTCGACATTTTAATCACGTGCAACCAATTATAACTGCAGACTGCTGCACAAAGTAAATCTCGTATGTGGAGCAAAAAACCGCAACAGACATCCGTAAGTACAGACCTCGTTACCATATCGCACCGCTGATAAAAACATGTTTTGTGATAACGGTGCATGACTATCGTTCGTTTCGACGTTGAGAATAAACGCTATTCAAACCTAATAACGATTCAACAGCTCGATAAGTGTTGTCAAAGAGACCGGATTCGTACAATTTCAGGAATGTTGAACTGTTTCGGGATGATACATACTGATTCAGGTTTTTTTTTATACTCGACGCGTCACGAAAACAATTTAACTGAAATTTGAAATCAGTGCGTTGCAAAGTGATATTAATGTAAGGTTGGTATGTTTCTCCCGGTGTTAGTTCACAAGATTCGTTGCAAATTTCATTTGTGTGCAATACAAGTATTTGCAAGGTTAAAGAACGCACTGGCTTAATACTTCGATGAAAGTATTATCGTGATATCTGGAATTATTCAAGGAACACGAGAATCCACAGATGTTTCGATTACAGATTGATATATATTATCACAAGATATTTCATTACCCAAAGTAATTAGCTTGTTTTGCTTTCTTGTGTACTGTATTTTTAATAATGCCTCATCCTTTTAATGGAAATATATTTTACAGAACTAAATTTGTCATAAAATATACGTTTTCGGGGCATTAAATAAATATGTCTGAAGGTCAAGTTTAACTTCTTCGGGGACGATTTGTCTTCACGCTTTTCTTGTATCTTCAACTGAATCTCTAACTTATATCTCGACTTTTTTAACAGATCTTCACCAATCCAGAGGTGTAGACTCCCGCTATGGTGGTCGTGACATATAATTTTTGTACACCCTGTACATCGGAAATAACATTATCAATGCAGTCAAATCATAAAATTTTTACTCCTCTTGTTGGGGAGTTCTGTAGTGAATATGTTATTATCAAATTTTTGTTCTTCTTATTATTGACAGTAATTATAATTATAAAACACTAAAATTCATTAGAAATTGGTCATTAGAAATGGTTCATTAGAAATGGTTCACGTGGGACAGAACGTGTTAACCCTTTGCATTCGAGAGGTGACTCTCAGTCACCACTAGGTTTTTTTAAGTTTAATTTCTTTAGAACTCGAAGTGTCAATAAAATGATTGTCGTTGAGACAAAGGTGACCTGATTCTCAAATCTCAAATTAAGGTTCTCATTTTCGAAGTAAATCTAAGCTTACCATTCCTGACAATAGAATGCTAAGAAAGTATCTCGAGTTGCTGATAGATACCAGAAAAAAGACCTCAAATGCAAAGGGTTAATATTCCTCAAATTCTACGAAGCCAGCATGATTCATTAATTCGCAAGCTAAGCTATGATTTTACATCTATCCATTTTTGGAAAAAAGAATTCAGCACTTAAAGGGTCAATTACAATCACGTGTACCTCCATTTAAAATAAAAACATAAATCAAATGTATTCCATGCCACTCGTTTTATTCGAGCATACGAAAGCCACCATGGAAACCTCATTTATACTTCCGTGAAACCGAAAAGAAGAGTATTTCGCTTTTTCAGCGTCACCAAATGTTGGTCCGGGATTGCGTATCACGATGGTCTTCGCCACACGTAATCGGCAGAAGCAAAAAGCAGCCGGGTCGAGCTATTTTCTTAAACACGTCTTAAATTCCAGTTAATAATTGAGCAGCTGAACGGTTGGGCGGGGATACTGGAATTATGCAAATCGCGTCAGATCGGGATCGTGTCCCGAGGGCGCGACGTCCCGAGAAGAAGAAGAAGAAGAAGAAGAAGAAGAAGGTGGAGAGGCGGTCGTGGAAGAACCACATCGGGTATAGAGGAAGAACAAGAAGAAGACGAAGAAGAAGGCCACGAGAAGAAGCGGACCAAGAACGAAGGAGCAACGAGAGCGTACATCACCGAGAGAAGGAGCACGGAGAACGAGACTCGCCCCATTGTGATTGCTATACCCAAGGGCAGAATGTTTCTCCGGTGTACCGTCTCATGCCGGCCCGCAAACCAAACCCGAACTCTCTCATCCTACCATACAGTTTCTCGTCCCAGCAACGGAGCAACAGGTTGCACAACCTTCCACCTGCCCCTCTTGTTTGCCGGCCGCCATACATACACAAGATCCACCACTGTCCCTTTTGTATCAGCACCGAAAGAGGGCCGCGACTACCAGATGAGTCGACTATGGGTAGCACGATGTACGAAAAGTGTTCGACATGTTCGAGAAAAAGAGAAACGAGCGGGGCTACCGTGATATTAGGTGCTATCGTATGACGGGTAATGAGGGGCTCGATAACGCGGATATCTCGATGTCCCGAGAAGAATGCCAAGCGTTTCTATTAAGGGGTTACAAGTTGTAACCAACTTACGACACTTTGGTCCTTTCGCAAAATCGAATTTCTTTTTTCCGTTAAGTATTCCTTATACATACGAAAGTGATATGTCGTTAATTAGAAATCGATATCGAAAGGAAAATTCAATCAATGGTTATTTAAATCACATGGTGGGAAATGTGATCAAATTGTTAATGCATGTACTGTCTACACGGAAATACTGTTTGGGAAGGTTTGGGGTAGTTGTTAGTGGAGGCGGGAATATTCAATACTGTTAAATATAATCCACAACTCTTAATAATGGGGAATGTGATAAAATTGTTAATGCACATTATATGCACGTTTTATAATTTACAGCTAAACATTAAATTAATGGTTATTTTAAGTCACATGGATGTAGCGTGAATTTATTCTAATCGTCTATTTCTAGTATTCATGCATCGATTTGTTGATTTAGTCAAATATGCATTTAGCTATTAAAGGGTGAGAGGTATAACGGTTGGAATAACATTTGAGCTCTAGAGGTAGAGGCGCGCATCAGCGTAACGGAAACAATAAACGCGTTTTTTTTGAAACAGCATTTTTAAAATCTGTGGATACCCTAACCTCGCTAATTTTCAATCAATTGACTCGAATCTCTTTTTATATAATCATCATATGTTTTTTTAGAGAAATACCTAGGATTTCTTCATTATATTCACATTTGTATTTTTTACCACCGTAAAAATTCGAGTTAAAGATCACAAACCTCAAAAACACTTGGGAATTTTTCTGAGGCCCTTACAATTTTTCTAACGGGTCACCGATTTTTTTATGGGTACCTATTATGAAGGTGAACATTCGGTAAAAATTTCATCGAATTCCCATTTGAGGTTCTGAAGTAAAAAAACAAATAGCTGCAAAAGCTGAAAATTTTAAGGGGGCAAAATTTCCCTTGCTGATTTCGACCAAACAATTTTTGTTTTTAGATTTCGCCCGAAATATGGTTTTCAAGATTTTTGGGGTCGAGAAACACGAGTCTGAAGCAGGTTTCTCGATAAAAAAATGTTATCACGTGGTTTACTTATAAATCTCTCTTCTTCCTTGGTTTTGGGGTCTTATTTTCGGAAAATTTGCCTATCATTGAGAACCATATTTTGGCCGAGATGTAATTGGAATTGAGTAATTGCAATCAATCTGAACCACGTCAATAAAATATGTATAAATAAAATAAATCAATAAAATAAGTATCGCGTCATAAATTATGTAAATAAAAACTTGCTCACGAGCGATAGAATATCGATAAATCGATTTGTATTTGGCCACCAACGTATGGTCCGGATTCGACAGTCCGCAGTGTATACTCAAAGTGTGTTTCTTTAATCCCAAAATAGCCAGTTCCTTGAATTAGAGACTGCGAGACCTATTAGTCATTGGCAGAAGCGTATAGCAGTCAATGGAGCATGCTTTGAATAAAATAAAATTTTCGATGCATACAACACAGCAGCTAGAATGAAAAAAACAAATATTGAATCAATACTACCTCGTTAATCCTACAGCGCTCGAGTGGAGTCTAACAGGCGCCAGTTGACAAATATTGTTTTACAATTAGAAGACGTTCAGCACTCCATGCTCGAGCTTTTGTATACCTTTCAATTAATATACTGTGAACATATCTAACCATTGCTTAAATGATGAATATTAAATATCAAATAAGCCAATTAATTATATAACATTAGGCTGTCCTAAAATTTTCTTTCGTTTTATTAATAAGTAGTACATACACGATATTTTATGTTTTATGTTGCATTACTGAATTGTGTATGGCTCACTTTGCTCTATTAATGTTATAACATTAACTATTAACACATTCGCGACCACTGACGTGAAATCACATCACTTTATATCCCTGGTTATGAAAAAATTACGAAAATCTTTAATGGCTGAATGCATATTTGACCAGATCAACAAATTGATGTATGAATACTAGAAATAGACGCTTAGAATAAATGTTCACACTATATCCATGTGATTTAAAATAACCATTAATTGAATTTTTAGTTGTAAATTACAAAATATTCGC